>NW_026622652.1:0-15000 GCF_015846415.1 Triplophysa dalaica
CTACTTTTCTCTCATGTTCTATAATGAATACAGGAAATATTTCAGGATTGTCATCCAGTTCATTTTCTGAAGTCAAGAGCACATGGAGTGATAGAGAAATCTGCAAACATTTCCAGGTGAGTATCTGCTCTGTCACAATGCTCAATCTCTGTTGTCAAAGCGTTTGAAGGTTCATGTGACCAGGTCTTATTGTATGTTGTGTTGTGTGTCAGGTGTGTGTCAGTGAACGCAGATCCTCTTCAGACTCTCATCACATACACGGACTGGGTCTCCAACTGGGTTTCTGAACTGGTCATCTGTGACTCTGTCAAGGTGATGCTGTATTCAGTATTTTCAACCTTTTTTTAAATAAATCTGGTTGTGTGTGTGTGTGTGTGTGTGTTGTTTAAATTTTATTTTATTTAAAATTAAATTTGGGTTCATATCATATCAGCTTGAAATGTGAAACTGTCTCTACGTTGTTTGGGATCAAGAAGAATGAAATTTCATTAAAATCTAGAAATGATTGTAAAAGACAGAAACTGGTTTTAGCAGAAAGGTGCTGTATTATTCCACAGCTCTCAACTCAACTCAACTCAACTTTATTTATATAGCGCTTTTTACAATTTTCATTGTTACACAGGTGTACAGTTGTGTGTTGTTGTGTTTAATTATTCTTTTAGGCTCAGACTGCTTTGCTCGCTCGATTTCTTGCGGTTGGAAAGTTTTGCTATGAGATGAGAAACTTCGCCACAGCCGTGCAGATTTTGTCAGGTCTGGAGAATGTGATTGTGAGACAATTACCGGTGAGAAAAAAAACGATAAACTATATTTGTCGTTGTTGTTGTTTGTTATCTGTCAGCTCCAGCTGCTGAAATGTTAATTACACATCAGTTTAATGCAGATTTAATATAAACATATTCATAAATCATCCTTCTGCATTGTGTGCGGAAACGAAACAGCGTTGATTTTAAGCGTGAAATGAAATTGCATGAGAAAGGCGTTGTGTTTACTGAATTTGTTAGACAGAATTTCTTGTCTTGTGTGTGATGCTCAGGCCTGGAAGTGTCCTCCCTCTGAAGGTGTGTGCGCTTCTGAGGAGCTCAAGGCTGTGCAGGTGACTTCTGCTCGATATCTGAAAATAACATCAACGTTTAGATCCACAACTCACTAGAACAATAGAGTCTCGTGCTGATCTCAGATGGGTTGTGTGGATGTGTGATACGCTCCGCAGGTGTTTCTGAAGAGTGATAATCTGTGTCTGATGGAGGGATGGCAGGCGAGAGCTCCACCCACTTTACCTGCGCCTCATATCCTGGCCATGCACCTGCAGCAGCTGGAGATCGGCTCATTCACCACCACCAGCGGATCACTCAAATGGATCAAACTGAGGTCAGAGCTTCACAGTAAACCACAAAGTGTCACAAAGTGAATCAGTCTGAGAAAGAACACGTCAATTGAATGAGACTTTAGCATGAGGTCCTGACTCTCTGTGGTCATTCATAATCCCAGATTTCCAAATAACATCAAACGTTTAAAGAATGAGCAGAAGGACACGTGTGAGAGTGAAACCAGATTCACTGCAGTACACAAATCAGAATAAAATCACCATGAACACACACACACACTTTAGAGCAGACAGATGTGGAGGTCATAGGTCAGGGAGAATCAAGTGTGTTGGTAATGATGCAGCTGGTCGCTCTACATGCTGATGTTGAATCGTTTGTGTGAGTGTGCGTGCATGTGTGTGTGTGTGTGTGTGTGCGTGTCTGATGTTTGTTTGTCTGTGTGTGTTTGTATGTCTGTGTGTGTTTGTTTGTGTGTGTGTACTTGTACATCTATCTTTATGAGGATCAGTTTGAGTTTTAGACCAGCAGAGTGAGGACTAAGAGAGTAAAATGAGGACATTTTGGCCGGTCCTCACTTTCTGAGACCCCTTTAAAGTGCTGTTGAGGGTCAAGTCCTGGTTTTAAGGTTTAGGTTATAATCAGGTTTAGGTTATAATCAGGTTTAGGTTATAATCAGGTTTAGGATATAATCAGGTTTAGGTTATAATCAGGTTTAGGTTATAATCAGGTTTAGGTTATAATCAGGTTTAGGTTATAATCAGGTTTAGGTTATAATCAGGTTTAGGATATAATCAGGTTTAGGATATAATCAGGTTTAGGTTATAATCAGGTTTAGGTTATAATCAGGTTTAGTTTATAATCAGGTTTAGGTTATAATCAGGTTTAGGTTATAATCAGGTTTAGGTTATAATCAGGTTTAGGTTATAATCAGGTTTAGTTTATAATCAGGTTTAGGTTATAATCAGGTTTAGGTTATAATCAGGTTTAGGTTATAATCAGGTTTAGGTTATAATCAGGTTTAGGGTGAGGGTTATGGTTATGGTTAGGTACTCACTTCTGATGCTTAGGGTAAGGGGCTAGAGATTGCATTGTGTCAATGTATGTCCTCATAAAGATAGCTGTACAAACATGTGTGTGTATGTGAGTGTGTGTGTGCGCGTGCGTGCGTGTGTGTGTGTGTGTGCGTGCGTGTGCAGCAGATGGTGAATGATTGTTAGAATATGCCGTGAGCCGTGGGTCTGTGCCAGGGGCCGTAGTGCTGGTGTATTAGTTTAGGTCAATTCCCTCAAGAGCTGAACACACAGCTGGTTGTTGTACATCTGTAGCTCACAACATTAACATTCATGACACACACACACACACTTTGAGTTAATCTGATCACACACTGATAATAAACTCAATGGTGTTTTCTGTTCAGACAAGATGACGTTATTGTTTTTCTTTTGTTGATGTTTTTGTTATTTGTTATTTATGGACTATTGTCACTGAGCATATTATAAACCAAGTTTAAAAAAAAAAAACATATTTACAGTAATACAGTATTGTTTGAAAGCATGACATGTCTTATGTTTGTGACGGTGCTGCTGGTCTGTCCTCACAGGAACATTGCACGTGTGGTGAGTCAAGTTCATGCGTTCCAAGAGAATCTGTACTCTTACACTCCAGACCTCGAGCTGCAGTCGTACCTGCGTGGACGCATCGCTCGTCTCGGTGAATGTGACATCTCTCTCCTCGCCTCAGACAATAATGTCAACTTTAACCAGATGGCCAGCGATCGGCACGGCCGCAGGATCCAGGACACGCTGCGCCGGGTGAAAGCATCATTTCAGTGAGTGTCTGGAGGTGTCGTCTGAACCCTGATGTGAGAGGAACTCTGAGAAGTCATTCATCTTTCTCTCTTTAAACTCTCATGAGGACAACGTGACCTCCAGCGGTCTCAGGGTTTGTGATCAATTACTTTTATGAAGTTTCTCACAGGTAAACGGCCAAATAAAACAGTCTGAGTATATTTAGATGATATTTATTGATCATTTAAGTTAGTTTGAGAGAATTAATTATGTTATTAGATCTAAAGGTTATATGGGAATGTGAAATATTGCGCTAAGCTTTTCAGAGTGAAGAATAAACTGTCATGCTTTAAAAAATCAATTGTTAAGTAGATTTAAGCCGTCACCTCACTGTCACACATTTGCATAAAGTTAAATTGTTGTTAAAATCACTGAATCCATCAGAACATTTTGGCAGTTTTCACACTTTTCTTGTTTAAAAGATTAAGTAACGTTTGACAGAGAATTTGGTTTATGCTTGATATGATTTTTACTAAAGTCTTCTGTAACTCGTGTAGTTTCATTGATTCAGTCATAATAAATATTTGTGACATGAACTTGTTTCATCAGGGCTTTATTAGGACAGCTGACAAAACATTTCACTCATTTGCAGGATTACAGTTTTTCTCGATTGCTAACACACAATTTACCATTTTCTGACAACTATAAACAAATTCTCAGAACAACAAACCAAGTTGTACAAACCCCACACAAACACCCTCACTTCACAAAGGTTTGATCATATTCTCATTCAGAAAACACAAACATACAATATATTGAACTAAAGTGTCAAGATGTAAACTCAAATGACACACATATCAGAATGTCCGGATCATATCAAGCGGACCTCATCCTAGAATCATCTACAGGGCTTTATACTACAGTATCATCACAACAGACACTTTATATCAGAGACATTTCACTATTCTGTGTCCAGTAAACTGGATAGCATGTGTACACCCTCAAATCTGTGATTGTCAAATTTATTTGTAACATATTTTTTACTTGTTCTGTATTTTGGCGGAACTCAGAGACGACTACTTACCAAAAATAATTTGTCAGAAGACCAAGAAATTGTAATAGTATCCTGTATCGTTGGGCCAAAGGTGCAGAGGACGCCATGTTTATTTATATATTTATGCAAATGTATTCTGTATTGTGTTGCATACCCAGTTTATATATATATATATATATTTTTTTTTACTTTTCATGTCTTGTTTATTTCATCTACTTTCATCTAAGATTCCCTACCGTAACAGAGTGCAATTGTTAATTTTTTTCTAAAGCTCATTGTTGCATTTTGCTCTTTCTGCACCTTTTTATGATCGTAATAGACACTAAGCTGTCAAACTACTATTTTCTTGAATCCCAATAAGAGTTTTTATCAACAGTGTCTTGAAATGATGTCACCAGTGTCTGAGACTGCTGTAGTGTGTGTGTTTCTGAGGGCTTGTGTGTCATGTTTGGGGGGAAGTTTTTTTCTCAGCATGTTTAAATGGTTTTGAGAAGAGAGCTTCATCTTGACCCAAAAATAGGATGTTAAGGGAATTGGGTGAGATATTATGGATTTGTGTTTAGAGTTTCGAGAAAAGGAGCCATAATTTCAAGAAATGTGTTTAGAAATCGAGAAAAACAAGAATGAATTGCATGTAGTCCATTGAATAGATGTACGTGTTGTGTAAAGCTGGTGCACAATGAGATTTTTTTCATGAATGGAGCAGAATAAAGTCTGTATTTGACACAGTTTACATATCAAACTTTGTTGACTATACAAATTGTCATTCATTTTGATTTGACTTTCTTCAACGTTTTTTTCTTCAAAGAATAAACAGAAGATCCAGACAAATGATGCTTTCTCAGTGTTAAATAAGTGAGACCAGAGCTTGTGGTCACGTCTTTGTTAAATATTTTCTGAATCAATTTCTGTTGATGCACAAACCTCCATGTTTTATAGCTTTTTTATAGCATTTGATCATTTCCCTATTACTAATTAGATAAAAACCATACTAACTGCTGCAGGGCATGTTGTCACATTATACTGTAAACACCATAAATCAAAACTTTTGTGAACTCTACAGACAAATGTACTTTTTTAAACTGTGGAAGTTGACAACTTTTAAAACACGGCAACAACTTTGTCAAGATAAACATTTGAAAGCTTTCGTTAAAATATATACACAAACATGTGCATGTGATGGAATTAGAATATTACTTTTTAGATAAAATATGATTTCAGAGGTTTTACCAGATGCTTCAACTCTCTGGTGAAAAAACACATTTGTGTGCTGAACTTTTAGCTCAAAACTTGGCAGCTACTGAATTGCAGATCATCTACAGTGTGACAACATGCCCCGGACTGTCCATGATCTATTCCATACATCAGCAATGGTAAATATATGTTTCCTATGACAGACTCTGTGTTCATGGAGAGATGCAGTTCGGGGATGATTCGCTGCGGTTAGTTTCAGTGGAGGTGAGGAAAGACGCGCCGTCGGACGCGCTGCCTGTGACGCGCAGCAGATCCTCTTCATTGTGTTGTGTAGGGATCAAAGCGCTTGAGATAAAGACTTTAATGGGGAGTGAAAGAGCTCAGGTCCTGCTGCTCTATAGATCAGTGATAAACATGCAGTGATCTTCATTGTCCAGCTAAACGATCCTTTGAGTCTCTCGGTCTCTCCACCAAAGAGATTCACATTCAGATAAACCCCAGAAACACTTCTCAACACACACACACATTCCTTACATTCTCGTTTATCACGAATAACCACTTAATCTTCTCTTCACACTTGAAATGCTAAATTAATTTATCCATCACTACTGAGACTTTGATTTTATTTACATCATTGCATTTAAAACCCTTCAGTGATTTCAGCCTCTATTTTGATTCCTTGCACGTTATTGTCAAAGCAGAACGAGTGTTCAAGTAAAATATTAAGATCATTGAAAATCAATTATATTATATATATAAAATACATATGTACTCGGATGTATTCGTGAGAAATTAAATGCGGTTTTAATTGGGTGTTTTCTCATCTTTTCATGGGTTGATTTGAGTTTGTGTGCTCAGGTTTAAGCTTCTCCGGGTGAGAATTTGCATCTTAACTGCAGGTCAATCAGAGTTAATTGTGTTGCTACTGTAACTCCTTTGATCCGCGATGTTTGCCGAACGCACCAAACGCTGATGTGATGGTCCGCTGGCGCCACAGACTCCCCAGGGCATCAGGATGTCTTCATACATCACCATTTGACTTTACATTGTCTTTATGCGTCCACAGAAGTCAGAAACCACCAGATATTACAGAACCCACATTGCGTCGGTTCATTATGTGGCTCCCAGACCTATTGTTGGACTAAATATAAATGTATAAAACCGGTTACGATTAGCCAAGCTTGCTTGGTTGTAACTGAATTTTTCACATTTTACAAGTCTTACACTTTACACCCTTTCAATAAAGGTTGAGGTTTATCATTTTTGTCCTTTAAAGATTTGAGTTTCCATTAGGCCTACCCGATGTCACTTTCAACATGAACGCGCCATACTGGATCCAGTTGTTCGGACGCTGCATCATTGTTTGGAGAGGATGCAGACAGCTGGATGCGACAGAGGTTCTCACAGACAAGCTGGCGCCAGGCTTTCACACAATCACAGGATATGTAAAGACTTCAATAACGACCCATTAGGCCTAATGATTGACAATCGATCAGGCGTTAACGCTCATGCATATGTTAATGCAGTCCTGAGACGGCCTATATATTGGGGGTCCCTTCGGGCGACCTTGCAGACACTCTTGGATTGTACTCGGATAATAAACACTCGCGTTGACTTGACTGAGAAACAGACAGCAATCATGGTGAAGAACTTTTCTGCGGACTGGCTCGCCCAAAGCTTTCATGCTGCCGCTCCCGATGATGTTCCAGAGCCGGAGAAGAAGCGCCACAGGCCTCACGTGCCCTGTTTGGCTCAACCGAGACCTCCAACATCATACGACAAGATTTACGTGCAGCCTAAACCAAAGGTCGCCAAAGTTGAGCAGAAACCAGAGTCCAACAGCGTGCCAAAAGAAAAAGAAGCGCTTGTTCCAGTTGCGCCAAGACACTGCTCGTCTCCAAGCAGTAAGTTACTTCACCATCAACCTCGTGCTTTACCCGTGTATATTAAAATAAACAACGATGGGCAGTGATTTAACTCTATATTGTGTTCAGTTTCAGAGAACAGTGGATACTCTTCAGGATACGAGAGCGAAGCGGCCGCGTCAGAGTGCGCATCTGTTGAAGACGGACACGAGCTGGAGAAAGAGGCCGTACAGCGCCGAATCCGAACCAAATTCACTCCAGAGCAGATCGACAAGCTCGAGAAAATCTTCAACAAGCACAAATACTTGGACGCAGGAGAGAGAATAAAAACAGCTCTTAAACTGAATCTATCCGAAACACAGGTGAGATACATTTACGCATTTGGCAGACGCTGTATCCAAGTCATAAAATACAGCCCTTCCCTTACAGCAGTGAAGTTTCATTTGGAGAAGAAGCTTTAAAACACATGTTAACAGTGCGTTTCTTTGTGTTTCAGGTCAGAACCTGGTTCCAGAACCGTCGGATGAAGTTGAAGCGTGAAGTGCAGGAGATGCAGGCGGATTATTTTCTCCCAGCTCTGGTTCTGCCTCACGTGCACCCGGGGGTCCAGTATCACTGTTACGACAGACAACGCTTTCAGTTTCCTGCACAAGTGCTTGCATCAGTGATGCATCATCATCAGATCTCTGCACAACACAGGATTCCACATCATCACATGATGATGCCTCAGCATTACTACTGACACTCTTTCCACGAAAACACTTACATCACATTCAGTGTGCAATATATGTACAGTTTAACGCGTTGTATAGAATACAGTCAAGTGAAAATGTTTAATTATAAAGAAGAGTTTATTTATTGTGAGAAATAAAGTTCTAATGTTTTATTGCCTACTTTAAGTTTGTCTAATGGTCATGTGTTCAAGGTGAACTGTGAGAGGTTAAAGTTCAGACTGTCTGGAAGCGCGTTTGAAGTTGATTAGATCTGAGGGTTTCACATATTGCGCAACTTTTTCAAAAGAGGTTTTATCTCAATCAATTTCCTTTGACTTCTACAGATACTCTGTTATAATACACAAAACTCGAGCCAAGGTGTAAATACACATTGGGAACTTATTTTTTTAGCCTACATGAAATGTTTTATTACAAGAAACTTCATAAATGATATTTAAAAAGGGCTTGTGACTATAATGTTTTATTTTATAATCATGAAATGAATCCCAGTAAAACGATTAAAAAATTATAAAAGTTTCCTGCAGAGAGTTTATGAGCCATAAATATAAATAATCCAAAAACCAACGAGTTTGTAAATGTAAAAGGAAAATAAAGCATTTGAATAACTGTTATATAAGAAAGACGTTGAAGAAAGCTAAAAGTGCTTCAATAACAAACAATACCGAATGCTGTTTCTGAGAAGTTATGCTGAGATGGAGTCTTATTTTTTTTGATGATGATGAGATGAGACTGAGTCTTATTTAAATGAAATGTAGGCGCCAGAGAAACTCTAAACAAACCAGCTGAAGTCATTGATCCGCCACCAAGTGTCACACTGCGCTTTCATATGCGCGTGAAGCCATTGTGTTTGT
This sequence comes from Triplophysa dalaica, assembly GCF_015846415.1. NCBI lineage: Eukaryota > Metazoa > Chordata > Actinopteri > Cypriniformes > Nemacheilidae > Triplophysa > Triplophysa dalaica. The sequence continues at coordinate 8,814 of NW_026622652.1, forward strand.
CTCTACTGCGACACTTCAAACGACACTTAACTAGCAGATCATGGTCAACAATTAGTCCTAATTAAGTCGCCCATTGATGAGTTTACACTCTCTACATAATCCCCACAGACGGCGGGCTCCATGATGTCTGTGGGTGTGTGTGTACACGTTGATCCATACAATAGAAGGGGATACAGTGTTGATCACCCGTTAACATCACACACATTAAAATAGACCAGAGGACGCCATGAGACTGTGAGCAGTCATACAGGTTTATTCTGCGTGATCCATTATTTACATACTGTTACAGACCATATCACTTTTATTATCGTATGTTTATGTGTCATTCATCGGCCACTTTAGAAGAAACCTCAGTCAAATGTTTCAGTATCGTCCAGTGTTTTATTCTGTCTCGCATTGCCGTAGCCTATCATGTGATTGATTTAAAGTTTAAAACATTTTAAATATTATTAGAGGCTATAACGATCCGTTCAATATTGTTTGGTTTCAGCTTTAAACCAAAATATAACTTTAGATGAGAGATGTTCACAAATTCGCAATTTTAAAATGAAGCTTTCCAGTCGTTCAACATTCTACAAACTAGCCTTGGGCATTGCATATAGAGAGATTGAACATGAAAGATAACATTTATCATTTAAAATAATCCAGATCTTAAAAGCTTTCGCTGCATATTTTTTTCTAACCCTTTCTGTTTATTTTCCAACTTTTTTTATTTATTCTTGATCTTGAGATCAATTCTTGAACGAATCTCGCCTCTCGTTAGAATTATAGTATTGGTCTCAAATCGAGTTAAATTATTGACTAGCGACGAGCTGCTATAAATTCATGCAAAAGTTTAAACTGCTTGTTTGAATGAGTTCATGTAAAAACATGACATTGATCACATACTTTTTACATAGAATATTTCAAACCCCGTGAGGATAAAAAAAGACCCAAACAGTCCCGTTTAATAAACAAGAACTTTTCATATAGTTTTGGAATGACATAGACATTAAAGATACAAGTACAATAGGGATCAAGACGTAATGTCACTGTGAGTAAAACTGTGATCCTCCCAAATAAACAAGTCTTTCATCTTGAGATTATCGCTCAATGGATTATGTCTTGTCTTGAGTGAATGATACGAGTCTCCGTCAGATGATTGTATCAACGTGCATGAATGATGTGGATGATTATTCATCTCTTCTCAGGTACTTGAGGGACTATGAGGTGCTCAGACACACTGGCGCCTGGATATCACAAGTAGTCTACACTGAACGTGTGAACAGCCCCATTGCAACATATATTAACTTCAATTACAACGCCCATCAGATAGTTATAATTCCTCCTGGACCTTCACTCATGCAAATGAGCGAAACATCTCCTACATAAAGTCAGGCGGGCTGCTCAAATGATTTTAAGAGATTCTCTCGTGAGAGGAAACACCATGTCCAAGAACTTCTCCGTGGAGTGGCTGTCCCAGAGCTACCACGCTCAACAGATGGACCAGGAAGACTCACAAAGAACTTGTGGAATTCCTAAACTTCCCGATTCCGTTTCAAAAGCATCTCCATCTCCATTTCGCCTTGTTGGAGAAGGAGAGAAGATTCCATCTTCCCCTACGAGTAAGTATGACCCTCACTGTTGTGTCCAACGCTAGAATGATATCTGCAGATTTGAATCTAAACTTTTCTTTCTATCACATTAGATAGTTGCGGCTACACATCTGCGTCCGAGAGTGATGTCGGTGATGACAGCGAAGGTGAATCTGGACCACACCGTCGTGTCCGAACCAAGTTCACCTCTGAGCAGATCTGCAGACTGGAGAAAACCTTCAACAAACACAAGTATCTCGGTGCATCTCAAAGACGGAAAATAGCCGAAAAGCTCATTCTGTCTGAAACGCAGGTATGTGTGGGTACAAGTTATTTTAAAGAATTTGTTCCCAATTCTTGTATAAGTTTGCATGCAATTTCATTGACTAATGATTAAGTTAAAACGTTTAAAATCAAGTGGCACTGTTTAAATACATTCAACACTGTCTTGTAACTTTTCCTAAAGTCCTGAACATATGATAAAAAAGCTCTTAAAATTGAATATTTATTGATATCTCATTTTATTATGTTTTAGGTGAAAACATGGTTTCAGAACAGACGAATGAAGTTGAAGCGGGAAGTTCAGGACATGCGCGCTGCTCATTATTTCGGGCCAACTCTTCTGCCACCGGTGACGTCATTTCAGCACCATACCATGAGTGGACAGCGCCCACTTGACATGTACATCCATCAGCACGCGCAGCAGAGGAGTCCTGTTCACCATCATCCGATGATATTCTCTCCCTGTTACTTCTGAAGACTTCTAGTCAATCAATGACACGAGTCATCTAGAATCAAGATCTTTATTATGAAAATTCTCCTAAAATGGGGTTTGAGAAGATAAAATATAGAAGTAAGCACTGTCTGTAGTTCTGTGATCTATAGAGAAAATGTATATGGATGTACATAAATAAATATAGTCTTTTATCTATGTTGACTTGCTCTGTTTGATTTTTTTACTCTCAATTAGGACTGGGTTATAATCTCCTAGTTTTATCAAGACTAATACGAAACATTTAAAAGCCAAACATGCCATATAAGGTCTGCATGATTATCACGGATTTCTAATAACAATACCTTTGAAAGTGGATACTAAAGATAGCTAAAGTCAAATATTTATTGACAGTAAAAACACATACAGACAACAGTTCAAAATAGAATATTAAAGAAATAACACATTTTTTTGTTTAAAAGAAAATCGAATTGAATCGATGTAAAGTTCCATTTCTTTTTTTTTCATCTGAAACTTGGACGAGTTTAGCGCAGTTTAACATTGGCGTCGGATCTAGATGTGAGATCTCGTTTTGTCTCGCGTGTGTATTTGCTCCTGTGGACACATGCGTGGGTTCGCAGACAGAGAGCTCCCGGACCATTAACACCTTCTGAAGAACATCAAAGCATCTGTAACGAGCAGATGATTAAGATCCACGGAGCCCAATCGAGTCTGAATGGAGAAGTTCACACCCACGACGGAGGCGAGAAACACTGGCGCCATGAAGTCTGTCCGACTCCAGGCAGGAACCAGAAACTGAAGATTCACTTCCACTGTGAATTCATGAGTCCTGTGGTGCTCTCCTGTGTCAACAACACTCAAATCACGCACACATCACAGTGACGTGTTACAGCTTTGCCGTTTTCGTGTGTGTTTTACGAGAAAGAAGTGTGTTAAGGAATTTCATTATTATACATTATTTGTTGATATCACTGTGTTTACTATAGTAAACGAGATAACAATTCTCATTCTATTGTGTTTTGTTACCTTAACATAGTCAATATTTTGTAAATTATTGTTATTGTAAATTCCAGAAACCTTCAGCAAGACAAAATCTTAATGGATTCCTTTCACATGATTCACTGAACCGCATCGCAGGCTTCTGTGTCGATGTAAAAAAGTAGATTTTTCGTCAAATTCTTCGTCAGTTGATGTTTTAAATCTGGAATTTTTTATAATATCATTTTCATATGTTCATTTATTGAAAGTGATCATTCTAAATAATAATGATTGGATGTTCTGTTTTGATTTCAGTTCAGATGAAGAGGTGAGAAAATGTGTCTTTATATCCACTGGGGGGCAGTGCTGTCCCATCTGATGACTTTAAAGAAACGATGGATAGAAATTGAGCTCTGTCCTGTAGAGCAGTGTGTTAATGAATTAGTTAAATAAATGTGTAAATGAAAGATGATCTGACAGCTGAATGATGAACATTATTATTATAGGACACTTAGAGAATCAGTTTACAGCAGCTAGAAAATAATAATCAACACCTCAAATGTGCATGAGATCTGAATGACATTTTGAAACAATTTAAACACCTTCCGACAAATCACAACTAACTTGTGGGTTATTTTTTCAATGAAGGTTCACCGGGTTCACACCGGCACTGCATCAGTTTAGACCTTGTGTCAAAATGTTTCTCTTGTGTCCTCTTAAAAAAAAACACTTGTTTTCATTTGTTGTTATCAAATGCTTCATTTATTGTGTCAGTGTATGTGCATAAGAACAGGGCTTTAGTTCTCTTCTATTGACTTTAAAAGCCACAAAATAATCTCACAAATGTGTTACATCACAGAAAATAAAACTTTAAAAAGAAGTCAAGTGTGCTGCAGGAAACTTTTTTCAAATCTTCTCTTGAGAATAATCTTGTGTTTTTCATGTTGAATTATCTCAGTTGGCCCGCTCCCTGTTCTGATGTGATGCTGATGATCAGATCTTCTGTCACGAGGACCACAGTGATGTAAATGTTCCTCTCGTCTCCGGCAGATGAAGTAATGAGGACATGAGGGATTGAGATGCTGTGAGTGGGCACTTGCTGTCTTTCATTTGATGTAATGATCTCCTCAGGCCTCCTCTCATGATACCTGAATGAGATCTTCATTTATCATCTCCTTACTCGGTTAGACAGACTTATTTTCTACTTGACTGCATGGAAAACTGCAGAGTCTTTTATTTAGAGTGAGAGAGAGAGTGATATGAACAACAGACGCTCAGTTTTATGTTTGTGTCTATTTATCAGATTCATTCACTTTGTCTTTAGATTCAAGATTTATTGAAATACATTTTTATATATCACCAATATTAGTAACACATAAAAATTAAACATGAAAAACAAAATAATACTTATTTTAAATGTAATTCAAAATGTAAATCATTAATTAAGTATATAAAGTTGTTTTAGCACATATTTTTATATTTGTAATAAATCTGTAATATTTTTTAATATTTACAATTAGAAAAATAATATTGTTTAATCTTTTTTTACTTTAAAGTTAAATATATACATTTTTCTAAATCCTTTAGAAACGTATAACATTAACTCTCATATGTGTATTAACGTTTTACTCCATCGAGTCATGAATAATTACCAACTAAACATTCTTCAAACTTTGAACTCTAGTGAGAGCTCTGAGATTTTCAAAGGAAAATGCAATCGTGTGTAAATGAAAGCAGGCAGGCAAAGAAAATAAAGCAGAATACACGTGAGGATTTCTCACGCTACTTTATTGAATGAAATGAGATGTTAAAACACATATGAAGAGTTTGGTTCCAAAATGAGATAACTACATTTATAAAGTTTTTAAAAATAACATTATTTTATTCTATATTCAAACTGCATTTGGTTTGTTTTGATTTAGCCATAATAACTAAAAAAAAGCTAACTAACACAATAAAAACATGATAACATAATAAAGTTCTCTCATTTTGAAACCAAACTCTTCATATGGACTTTTATTCTGCACATTTCAGTATCGTTTGTTTGAATGAAGTTTTGTGAGCGCTGAAGTTGAAGATCATGCGGCCGGTGGAGATTCTGCTGCACACGTGAAACACCTCGACAGCCCCATTTTCCCATGCCGTATGCCTCTTTACAGATACATCTCAAAGAAGTATATGCATAGGAAAAAGGAACAGCGAGTTGAGGGCGAATGTTCCGTCACGGAGACCTCGGAAAAATCAGACAACCAGAGACACAAAGAGTGAAAACCATTGAAGCATTTGAAAAAGACACATTTCTATTTTTAATATAAACAATGTTATGACACAAACTCACAAAGTTTTAGAATATATAAAAATATTATAAATCAAAGTCATGTTTAATGAACTAATTCTATTTGTCTGCAAAACTAATGTTAAGCATTGAAGGGTTTTTAAGAGTCTGTAAAGATTGTCCTAAACTTTTTGTTGTGCAGTTCATCATGTTTTCTTTTCACATGCAAAGAATAAAACACATCTCAGACATTATTCATAATGAATAGAAAGCCACGAACGACCACACGAGAGAGAAGCTTACCTCACTGAGAACCAGGACCGTCTCCTCTCCGAAAACTCTTCCTCATGAGAATTTATTCCTGATCGGAGACCTTGAAGATGTTTAGAGAAGACACAGTAACTGTTTTCAGAGTCTGTGTTTCTCAGCGCTCGGCCCTCCTCCTCATCTGACACCTGTAATCTTCACTTCTCAGCACAAAACAACACTTTGTGAAGAACTCTCTGACGCCGTCCACGCAGGCATTGGTTGGCACCGCTGGCCGTGGTGGTACATGATGTTATTGTCCGGCGGGGCAGATGGTGAGCTATCTACAGAGATGATGGGACACTGTGTTCTCTGACGGCT
>NW_026622652.1:20000-27500 GCF_015846415.1 Triplophysa dalaica
AACAGAAACATCGCAAAAAACTAAACAAGTTCATATTTAGTTTTAAGCAACACAAAAACAATGTTTCTAAATGTTAGAAAAAAAATGTTTTATGAAATAACCCAGATTTTTTAAATGAGTTTATTATCATGCCCTCCGGCTCTCATATTGCAGACTGTCACTCTGAAGGAAATCGAACATTCTACTACATTAGAAATGTGGGAAATAACGCGTCATTTATTTAGCTGAGGTGAGGTCAGATAATGTTTACATTAAAAAACGATATCATTTGAGCAGCATGAATGCTTTTAAATGTCGCGTTGTAGAGATGGTACAGATGTACACACACACACCTCTACGATCACCCTCGCCACGTGCGCGGAGGCTATTTGCATACGTCATGTAAACCCCGCCTCCAGAAACACAGGGGCGTTAGATTGGTCGAAAACTCTATTCAGTCTCAAAACGCAGAATGAAAGCGCAATTGGCCTGGACTTTGTCAAGCCCTTAAAGGTTTGCTTTTGTATGAATCCAATAAACACTGCAATATGTGACTGCGATACATTCAGGCTTTAAATGATTTAGGATGTTAAAAATATAAAAAACACTCATTAATCACAGAAGACTGAGAGTTTAAAACACATAATACCCTAACCATAAGCTTTGTAGGTGGAGCTTTCGGTCATTATTGAAGGTCAACAGGTTCAAATCTAGCCTATTCTAACCAAATAATTGCTGTTTGTTAAAAGCACAAAATCGCCCTTTATATTAAATGAATATGACTTTACTGCACAATTTCTTTACATGCTGTTTATAATAAAGTCAAAGCAAGTGTGCAGTGCACCTAACTTTCCTTTTTATAGTATTTTGCTTCCATCCTAGCATGTAGCACACTTCTCTGTTACAGACTAAAGCCGCTCTGTGTGTGAAGAGTGATGTTGCTTACAGCCAATAGAAAAATACTGACATTTTCTTGCTCATAAATAAACAGCATCTTGATTCAAGAATTGTAAGACATTTGTACTGGAAAATATACAGCAGTAAGAAGGAAAGATCGGGCTGGTAATAAACCAAAAGTGGGCAAAAAATCTAATTGTACACTGACACTTTACTGAAAAACAGTTCTTTGTTTTTCTGTGTTGCTATGACTTAATTCAATGTTTGGCGATGGGTAAATATGATTTTTCAATAAGATTTTTTTATACTTCACGACCATTTGCATCCGTGCTTCATAGCATCATTATAAACTGCTCACATGTTGTTTTATATGCTGTTGAAGACTGGATGTGTTGTAGACTCAGCGTGAGCCTCCGCTTAGGACTGTCACAATTATTAAAGAATCGTCTCATCGCATTTATTTGTCTTAATCACAAATATGTGTGCGCTTTATTAAAGTGATTCCAGATTTGCTGCACTTACACAAGACGACATCATCCTCATATCTCAGATTTCTCTGTTAAGGTCACTCGATAGGGAATGTGTCTAGTTATTTACAGAATATATTTCATTCATCGAATAAATTATTCGTAATTAATCGTTGTTCGTAATTAAATTGTCAAAGCCTTTAAACAGACAGATTTCTTCATCGTGACTGATGAAATTGAGCAATAAATGTGAATTTAGGTTCTGTATAATCTTACAGGTGCACAGCTTCAGGGGTCACCTGGGGTCAAACAGCTGGAGACGGAGAGTCCCAAGACTCGTCTTTTAACAGCCAATCAGCATCAGCCGTTGAGCGGGCTGACAGATCTGGGACGCAGGGCTGTACGAGTGTGTGTGTGCTCGCGCGTGTGTGTCAATCACTAGGTTGTGTGAAAAGTGTTGAGCACAAATATTCTGAAGAAGATATATTCTGATGATACAGTGAATAATTGTTGAATGGAGTGATTTTATGATGTAAGAGTTAATGTCTAAATCTCTTAGCTGTCAGGTGCAGTTATTCATCTTTACTGTTCACAGTTTCAGATTAGTAAAATTGACCAGAACACCAGAGACACACATCATGAAAACACACTTTTTGAATATAATTTTGTCAGTCATAATATAGGAGAATTTTCATCTTACTACATTCAACACCTCAGAAAAGTCTCAAAGTTGTTTACAGAATCTCTGTGATGTTATCTTGTATAACGACAGTCACACGTTAAACTGAGACTCAGATATGTGATTTATAAAGCTTTAAAGCAATTATATATCTACACTTCAGCATCTATTAATGTGAAACCAAAGACAGTTGACGTTCTCACACACGAACACGATCTGTCTGTCTGTCTGTAATGAGCTCTACTGTTACACGAGTTCTCACACAACTGTCATGAACATGTCAAGGATTTCACCACAAAAGAGAAAAAAGAAACCGTCATTTGCATGAAGAAAATGTAACCAGTTGTTTATGACCATAAAGATTTCTGCACGTTTTGTGACTATCAAACACAATTTTCCCCCTGAATAATCGTATCTGGATGATTATCTCCGTGTGTGAAGGGAAGAAATCCTGAGCCTCCCTTTCACAGTGTAGGTGTCTCTTCGCCTGAAGGTACAGCACAACCCTTTAAATCTGTCAGGCCTTGTCAAAGATGTTTCAATTTGAAGTTCTCCCTCAGGTCCTGGACTGAATTATCACTTCAAAGTCAGTGTGGATCCAGGCGTCCCCCTGAGCCGGCCCTCAGGACGTCCTCTCTGAACGCTTCACTTTTGCCTGTTCTCATCAGACACTGAACATCATATTTAGCATATTAATGATGATGTTTTTGTAGCGTCAGGTTTTTCTTTTTGGTGAATATATTCATGAACTGGAGGAAGCTGTATTTAGCAACAGCATGAATGAATGCAGAAATGATGGATGTCTGTCTGACACGTTCAAGATGATTAAACACAGCTTTCCTTTAGCTAGCAACACCAAGGTCATGGGTACAAGCCCAGAGATAACACATACTCAAAACCAAATGTGACCCTGGAAAACAAAAGCAGTTTTATAGGTCAATTTTTCGAAATTCAGATTTTTACATAATCTGAAAGCTGAATAAATAAGATTAATATTGATGTATGAGTTGTTCGAATAGGACAATATCTGACTGAGCTACAACCGTGTAAAACTCAGGAATCTGAGAGTGAAAAAAAATCAAAATATTCAGAAGATTGCCTTTGAAGTTGTCAATCAGAGGCACTGTAGCAGGCCATCCACTCACAAAAATAAAGTTTGTATATATTTAAGGTAGGAAATTTACAAACTATCTTCATGAAACATGATCTTTATATTCTAATGATTAGTGGCATAAAAGAAAAATCAATAATTTTGACCCATATAATGTATTTTTGTCTTTTACTAAAAATGTTCCCATGCTACTTAACACATTTTTTTTCATCCAGGTTGACAAATGTATAGTTTAATGCAATGTAAGCTGCTTTTGATAAAAGTGTCTGCCAATGCATGAATGTAATAAAACACCAGAATCATCAGAAAATTAAAAAAACAAATAAAATATGGCTTTTTTTCTCAGTCCTCCAAACTCACGTTTTTTATTGACTGGTTGCATGAAGAATTTTTCAAATTTTTCCGTTAAGTTTTTTTAAATGTTGCTGACTGAAAGAACATTTTGAGTTGGGCTCTGATTGTACTAAAATGTATTATTCCAACAAACACATCACTACTGAAAAATGAGAAAATATTTAAAGTGTTGAACAGTATTTGAAATCACAGAAACAAGTAATTGAAGCCTTTGAACTGTTATTACGCTCTTTGCTCTTTGTGTTTTCAACGTTTTACACACGACGGTCAAAATCCCACATTAATTCAGACATGACGTCATGCGCATGTTTAAGCATCAAATACTGTTGCAAAGCAGATGTGGAGTAAGTAAACAATCCAGAAATAAAAATACAAAAAATAACAGAATACAGGAAAATTGCATTTTTGAGTTTTATCAGGAAGGGTTTTCTTCAAATGTTCTTTTATTTGAAGACATCATCCTCCAGAGAGTGACATCATTATGATGGCAAAACAACAGCAGAAAGAGCAGCATTAGTCATGAAATCAATGTGAAATGTGATGTTAGTGTTTGGTATTGCTCACATAAGCTCTATTTTTTTCTGTCAACAATGAATAAAGTGCCTGAATTGAACTCGGATGACATTTGTCTTTATACAAACACTTCAATAAATGATGGCACAAGCCATAAAAATGAAACGATTGAGTTTGATCTTCCAAATGAAACTCTTCTGACTCTTGGCCTCTTTAAACAAAATCATGAAACGTCACGAGAAGGAATCAAACGACAGCACAGATTTTAATTAAAGTTTATCAGAGCGAGTGAAGCGGGAGATAACGGTGCTGCAGGTGAACCCGGGCCGGGCCGCTCCACTCGCTTCAGGGTCACAGCGGAAACTCCCCACACATCCACTGATAGCAGAATAATCAAAGTCTCGCTGGGAAATCCGGTGGGAGACAGAATGAGATTCAGGGAGAGCGGGCAGTGAAGTGCAGAGATGAAGGTCAGAGGAGGAGGACAGGCGGATGGAGAGATGAGAGGGTCACAGGGGTCATGATGTGTTATTCATTCAGCGGATGGTTCATGACATCTCTCTGCTAAACCTCACACGGCTGATAAATAAAAGACAATATTATTACATGATTACTGTACACATCATATGAACCAACAATAATGAATGTGTTCACACATAAAAAACACTTCAGAGTTCAAATGGAAAATTGCCCTCGACTTTAATCTGAACTCATGCGACTCTCCTTTAAATCACCATGGGTGAGATGAGAAAGAGTTTTAATGTGGATTCAAACACTTACACAGACATTTCACACACACTAACATGTGTTGTGTTTATAAAAGCTCATTCTTACCATACCAATAAATCTAGATACTTTAAAGAGATGTTTTTCATTTGAAGTTATTTCACCGTTTAAATCCTAGTTTAACTTTATATAAGTTTATGATTATATAATCCTTATTATTTTGATTGCTTAGTGTAAAACATGTGTCGCTATGATTTGTTGATCTTATCATTTCTACAGACTGCACGGGTAGTTGACAAATAAAATAACATTGTGTCCTATGGTGTGACATGGCAAAAAAAAAAAGAATAAAACCATTCGTAATATTATTATTTAATAGTATTTATATTAAGCCTTTAATTTAAATGGATTTATATCCATTGTTAGTTTATTTAGTTTTTTGTAAAACAAAAAAATGCAACATTTTTGCTGTCACACCATAAGAATCATTTACACATGATGTGTCAACTATCCACATACAGAGGATGGATGATGCTTATGGACATTTGAATGCAACACCAGTCAACATTTATAAATGTGAAAAAGCAAAAAGTCATGTTAGGGAAAAATGCATCTTAAAAATATGAAAAAGCTCTGAGTTGTTTAACTTCAGTTCTGTTTTCACAGCTGTTAAGAGCCGTAGTGTGATTAAATTATTTCTTGGTCAGAGTGACCCACGGCAGAAATGTTCCCTGTGTGACGTGTTTGAAAAGGACACGCTTGAACACAATTTAATGTTCTCCAACCTGCTAAATAATGCACTATTATACATTATACATTACACGCACACAGACCTTAATGTTTCATATGCTGTAGCAGATTTCTGAAGGTCACTCTCATTCAAGGTTATTGTTTGCGTTTGGCTGAAGGTAATGAGATGTCAATCAAAGCATGGGAGGTCATAGGGGGGTCGTCCATCAGACTCCATTTAAAAACACTGAGTCAAGATGACAACTGAGGAGACATGAACACACACACACACAACATCTCAACATCTCTGTGATCCGTCCTGACATCTTGAGTCGTGACTCACAAACACCGTTTCAAAACGTTTCTCTGCCATTATGTTCTGAATTACTCATGACAAATAGACAGATGAATATAGACAGTGAGTGTTGAGTTGTGTTGTGTTATTGTTTTGTTTAGGTCATGTGTAAGTGTATCTGAATGAAGAGACTTGTTTCACAGCGCCACCTGCTGACTGATTCATCACCTCTGTGCAGCATTTACACACCTTGGTTATAATCATGTTCTAAGTCACTGTCTCACAGGAAGATGATGTCATCTGATTGGCGGTCCCACCCTCTTCTCTGGTGACTTCATTGAAAAACATTTCATCAGTTAACACAGAACTACATCAATTTATATCACGATTGATTGCTTTTTGTTGTCCTTTTGTTGTTACGATTGCTTCTATTGCTTACCACATTTATAAGTCGCATTGGATAAAAGTGTCTGCTAAATGACTAAATGTAAACAAAAAATTGGATTAAAACTTCAGGTCTCAACACAGCAGCACACAAGACCAGACCAGACCAGACCGGAGCACCTCTGACCATCATAACACTACACAAACATCCATTAAAAGAGCCTGAATATACATCTACACTTCGACTTACAGAAAGTCTGTGATATAATAAATCAGTCAATTAAAAACAAAACATTTATTATCTGGATCTATTACCTGACCACTCATGTTCAGTCAAGAATGAGTCATGTTAGAGATTTGAAACAAAAAACCCAGAACACCCTAGCAACCACTTAACAACGGTCCAAACACCACGATGATGAGTTAAACATCGGATTGTGTTCTTTTACAAACAAGACACACAAGACACACTAACCCTATGAACCTCACAGTGTCGTCTTATGGCTGTTTACATGTTTGTGTCTGTAATGAACACACAACTCATCAACACATCAACATCTATACCGTTCTGTCAGTCATGTATTAAACACCGGCGTGATCCTCTGATGTTTACCCCTAATATGAGGAATGTTTTGTTCCTGACGGCTCAAGGCCAGTTTTTAAAGGCCAGGTCCTGTAAAGCAAACAGCACAAGAACAATATTCACTGTCTTTGTTTCCTTTAATTGACTTTTTAACAAGGTAACCAAGCGCTGAGGCAGATAGTGAATGAATAAAAGCTTTATCACACAGTCTGAGAGCTCAGCATACTGCACAGAGACATTCATTAACTCGCTCATTGTGTTCCTGTACATCCAGAGAGAGAGAGAGAGAGAGAGAGAGAGAGAGAGAGAGAGAGGGGGAGAGAGAGAGTGAGAGGGGGAGAGAGAGAGTGAGAGACAGAGAGAGGGGGAGAGAGAGAGAGAGAGGGAGAGAGAGGGAGAGAGAGAGAGAGAGAGAGAGAGAGAGAGAGAGAGAGAGAGAGAGAGAGAAAGAGTGAAGACTGATTCAGAAATAAACTGAACTGAAAACATCTCTGACATAAACTCATGTTGTGTTGTGTTGTGTTGTGTTGTGTTGTGTTCCTGGCAGGAGAAGGTTCAGATTCAACCAGGAAAATCACACAAAGTGTGTGTGTGTGTTTTAGAAACACACCAGTAAAAGTGAAATAAGTTAAAACTTTAAAGTGATTATTTGATTCCTTTTGTGTAGTTTAGAAAAGTTGTTCTTGAAACGTGTAACCTGTTTTTCAATTAAGATGGAAATAAAGAGCAGATGAAGTCCGATTCTATCCAATTAAACAGGATTAGACTTGGCAGTTTCTTCCT
>NW_026622652.1:32500-42500 GCF_015846415.1 Triplophysa dalaica
CTCCCGGTACCACTCCAAACCTTTGACGTAGTTCTCGTCCCAATCGAAGAAGTGAACCTCTGTGGCGGCCGCAGCCACCTCAGGGTGAATGTCCAGCATCTCCAGCAGCGCTCGAGTGCCTCCTTTCCGGACGCCGATGATGATGCTGTGAGGAGCGTGCTGAGCGGTTCCCGGCGGCGGCACCAGAGACGGCGAGAGCGTTTCGTTTCCGGCCTCTCCCGGGACCGGCGTCCACCCGCCCGGCCACACCTGGATGTGTTCTGGAGGAGCGGCGTACGTCCGCAGCACCAGCAGGAGCACGGAGCTCAGAAAGGTGGCCATGGAGACAGACAGCAAGAGACGGACGGGAAGCCAGCGAAGCGGAACGGTGACCGGCGGCGTGTTAGCGACGAGGCGTCTCGTGGGACGTGGTAAAGGCTCAGGGCCGGAGATCACTCAGAGTGTGAGCGTCAGTCCACAGAACATCTGAAACACATGAGACACACAGAAGAATTCATTTACAGGCACACAACAACCGCACACATTTCATTCAATTCACTCGAGATTTCTTAAGAGATTTTCCACGTTTACACATAAAACTAACATGTTTGGGGATTTATTTTTCATAACTTTCAGCTCAGATGTGACTTTAGATCATCCAGAGCGTGTGTGGGAGGGAAAAGAAGTGTTTGGGTTTAAAGGTGTGTGTGTGTTTTTGTCTTTATGTCAAGCGCTAAAAAAATGTTTGGATGCGAAAGTGATCAACACGTAGAGCGAAATATCTCCGCATCAGATCAGCTTATATGAGCCGTGTTTCTCTTTTAAATAAATGCTGATGGTAAGATTCCTCAACAGACTGAATCAGGTTTTCTTTTGTTAGATCACATGAAACACTTCTTCTGCTCCACTGCTTAAGATAACAAGGCCGAGGAAGCACTAAATAAAGCCCCGAGGTGTCACACGGAGACATTTCATCAGATGGAGAGTCAAGGTCAAACTGAGGAAGAATGTGAAGCGCTAAAAAAGGTCTGAAAGTGTCTCATGTAAATGTGCTCAGAACTGAAAAACATCTTTTGACCTTTCTGCTTCATCACATGCTCCTGTCAAATAAACACAGACACAGAATCCTGAAACACGGACCGGACAGTCAGAGCCTCCAGTCACAGTATAAGAGCGGTCAGAGGTCACAGTCATGACATTTACCCACTCAACTCTAGCACAACTACACAAACACAACATCTTCAGCAACAATAACATCTTATTCACATCATCATGCTGTACGGCCAGTGAGTGACATGTGACTGTGTGTCTGTGACGTGTGTGACGTGTGTGACGCGTGACTGTGTGTCTGTGACGTGTGTGACGCGTGACTGTGGTGTGCGAGTGTGTGTGTTACGCATGAGTGTGTGTGCATGTGTGGCGTGTTGGTCTATCCACTGCAGATTTCTGTCAAAAGCCATGCGTCAGTCATCTGATCTCACTCGCTCGGGGAGACAAACATCTTCTGCACAACACAAATACAACATCAGCACTTCCAGGCCTGTGTTCATAATAATCTCACTATTAGACTGAAACAAAATCATTGTTTATTTGGCAATAAGTGGTGAAATTAAGCATCACATTTTAAGAAAGAGTGCTAAAGAGCACATCTCTAAATAGCGCACACACACACACAGTCTCAGACTAAAGTTCACTCATGATTAATGAGTGTGTGTGTGTGTGTGTGTGTGTGTGTGCTACAGGTCTCTCTGCAGGACTTTAATGAGCAGAAGCTTGTGTTTCTGTGTGATTCTGAATCTGTATCATGAGATGAGCAGCAGTCAGCGAGTCATTAACAGTTCAGATGAATTCATCCAGTGATATAACACACGTGTCTTTACAGCGCTCATCATCCTCCATCACCAACTGAGTTTACATACATCAATAATGACATGATTTCCAATAATCCAAAGACTTCATCGCAGTAACATGTTTCCATGACATGAGAACGCCTCGTTGCTCAAGTTTACATGAAATTGTGATAAGTCTGAATATTTGCTATAATACACATCACAAACCATGATCTGACATACAGCAGGTGTGTCGTTTGAATATATTTGCGTGGATGTATTTTATGGTTATTCAGTGGTGTACGCCGTCATCACTTTAGAGTTGTTTCTGTAAGAAGGAAAGAAGCAGAGACTGATGACAGCACATTCATTTGCTCTGGTGACAGAAGCGCATGCGCACCTCGATCAGAGCAGCAGAAATGTGATTCAGGTGTTTTCATGCCTCTACATACAGTTGAAAGAAAAAGTATGTGAACCCTTTGGGCTTACTTGGATTTCTTCATAAATTGGTCATAAAATGTGTTCTGATCTTCATCCAAGTCACAACAATAGAGAAACACAGTCTGCTTAAACTAATACCGCACAAACATTATATGTTTTCATGTTATTATTGAACACAACATGTAAACATTCATAGTGCAGGGTGGAAAAAGTATGTGAAACCCTAGACTAATGACTTCTCCAAGAGCTCATTGGAGCCAGGAGTCAGCCAACCTGGGGTCCAATCAATGTGATGAGATTGGATGTGTTGATTAAAGCTGGCCTGTCCAATTAAAAACACACACCAGTTTTGAGTTTGCTGTTCTGAAGAAGCGTTGTCTGATGTGAACCATGCCTCGCACAAAAGAGCTCTCAGAAGACCTACGATCAAGAATTGTTGACTTACATAAAGCTGGAAAGGGCTACAAAAGTATATCTAAAAGCCTTGATGTCCATGTGTCCACAGTAAGACAGATTGTCTACAAATGGAGAAAGTTCAGCACTGTTGCTACACTCCCTAGGCGTGGTCGTCCTGTAAAGATGACTGCAAGAGCACAGCGCAGAATGCTCAATGAGGTGAAGAAGAATCCTAGAGTGTCAGCTAAACACTTACAGAAATCTCTGGCACATGCTAACATTTTTGTTGACAAATCTACAATAAGTAAAACATTAAACAAGAATGGACTTCATGGGAGGACACCACGGAGGAAGCCACTGCTGTCCAAAAAAAATGCCTGACCACAACCTGATTGAGATGCTGTGGCATGACCTCAAGAGAGCGATTCACTGCAACTATAGGAAACGTTTGGTTGAGGTTATTGCTGCCAAAGGAGGGTCAACCAGTTATTAAACCCAAAGGTAAATGAATAAATGAATAAATGTAAAATGAAAACACAAGCTAAAGACAACGTGTGTGTGTGAGAAACATCTCCCCGTCCCTATCAAAGCACTACGGCGGCTGACACAGAACTAAGATGTCATCACATTTTCACTTCTTTGCTGAAGGAGATAACCTATTTATGAGACACGCTCTGTAGAGCAGTTTGTGTGTTTTTGTAGAATAGTGTTGTAGTCGAGACCACCAAAACCAAGACAAGACCGAGACCAGAGGGTGTGGAGACCAAGACATGACCAAGATCAGCGCTCCCAAAATTCTTTTAAACCACATTTCATTCCTCCACAAAACACTATAAAGTCATAAAATAATAATAGAAGTAACTTGGGTGATTTATTGTGCAGAAATGTGTTTTATCACCCACCTACTGTAACATATTAACATTTTTGTGCAGTTAAAAAACTAACATAAAAAAATGAACAAAAGTTCAGATTCGTTTGGGACGTGCCAAAATAATACAAAATACATACTTGTATTATTTTGTATTGAAGGCACTTATTAACTCAATGTTTATTGAATAACTATACAAAATCAAGATCACAGCAGATTTTATAAAATAAAAAAACAAGATCTCATACAAGTACCTTTTTTGCAATCACATCTGGGATATTGTGGGCCTTTGTGTGAATTCATTTTGTTGACCAGCAGTAAGACTAACAGAAGTAACAGAAGAATCAAATAAAGAACGAGTGGTGAATACTTTCAGAACAAGAAGTTTTACATCCAATCACATGAAGGTTTTAACACATAAATACACCAAAGAATTCCCACAGTTGTGGTCTCGACCCATTTTGAAATAAAATCACAAGACCACCAAGTCTGAGACCAAGACAAGAAAGAGATCATCAAAAAATGGATTATAAAAACATGACGCTTCATTGTGTAATGTCTCTATACACACGTGTGTTATATGGCATTTCTGTCCCTAGATCCTCTAATAATCAAACTGATAACACACATACTCACAAAACATGTCAAGGTCAAAATTCTATTATCAACAGCAACAAAATAATGATAAAATAAAATAATTAGCTTAAAGAAACATTTATTTTAGGACCACGATGATAACTGACATCATCTGACACAACACTTCTGCTCTTAAGAGGATCATCAATCATTGAATTACCGTTAGACACTTTAAATATAAAGAATAAGACAGTATAACAAATGCATCTGTTATAAACACTTAATATACAATAAATGTTCACTGTTATTGATTGTTTTTGAACAGACTACAGATCAAGTTGATTTTAGGATGAAATGTGATTTGTTTCACACTCTTCACAGTCGACATCTGCACAGCCTTTAACTCTCTAACACTTCCCATCATGCATCTGTTCCTCATAACACAACATGTTTCTCTCTCTCAGTGTTTCTGGTGCAGACGGACAGAAGAGGAGTCAATAAACGTATAACACACCAGACTGCCGTTCAAGCGTCTGCTCTTTCCTTCCATCCTCTGCTGGAGCATCACGGCTGTGTTTGAGGTAGAAACAATGCTTTGGGGATTTATTTCTTCAAACAATCCCTCTGGATTTGACTTTCTACATGTGGAGTCAATAACCGGAGCAACGGCTTCAGCTGTGATCTGTCTGCCGTCTACATGTCTTCTGAGGTTTCATCTAATGTGAAATAAAGCCCCGGCGGGATGATCCCTCACCTCACTACACATTCACTCATTCAATTATCATTCCAATACACACATCTCACCGTTATACTGTCTACCCAAATTCAGCTGCTTTATCAGATCAAACTGTTTGAATTCATATGATGAAAAAAGCAGACAGAAGTGTCGCTTTAAAAAGAAGAGCTTTAAAGTCAAACTAAAAAAAACGGAAATGGTTTTACAGGAAAAAGCTCCACTTAGGTGGTAAACCTGCCAAATGAATTTGCATTTTTTATTAGGTTCTGCATTATTCCTCTGCAGAAGCTGTAATTGGTTTTCCGTGCCCTGAAATGGTTTGAGGGGGAATAGAAAACACAGCGCAGTGTTGAAAATAACATTTTTCATTTGAATCACAAACCGACTTCTCTGCATCGACATGCTTGAGAGAGAAATCTGAAAATGCACATGTTGTGTGTGTGTCTGTGAGAATGTCAGGTTTGATAAGAATGTCTGAAAGATGTCCAGATCATTGATGTCGGTGGAAAATTTACAGCTGTAGCGCCCCCAGGTGGGCGTGGTGTCCCCACTTAAAAACTGCACATCACTTTACATTTGCATTTAGTCATTTAGCAGACGCTTTTATCCAAAGACACTTACAAGAATGTACAGAGATTTTATGACTATAGTCTTTGCGTCATAAATCATTTTATGTGACATGTACGGAAACAATATATGTGCCTACTAGGGATGCACCAAAAGGAAAATTCTTGGCCGAAACCCAAAACTGAAAAAGAGGAAACCAAGGCCGAAAACCGAAACACCGAAAGAAATTTGGCCAATTATTAGTAACCTTGCATTTATGGCTATGACTGTGTACTAACTTTACTAAAATCAAGGCATTGCAATTGCATAATTAAAGTTTAAAAGAATAAATCAATTACAAATTATGCAAATATTTATTTAGCACATTGCAACAATGCACAGTATAAAATAAAATTCAACTAAGATGTTTAACTTGACCCCACTCATGTGTATATTAAATAATAACGTACAGGGTACTGGCCTGCTGAAAAGTTGTAAAATTAAATCATCTCTCATGAAAACAAAGTGCATTTTACATTTTTCTCTGTAGGACTACTACAAGAAAGTCTATTCACATTAAGTTATGAAAATAAAAGCCCAACAGTCCAATATCACAAGTAAAAATCACTTTACAGTGGTAATAGACTTACTCTAATAACAATTTAGTAAAAAAAAAACATTTCCTAGTGTTGAAGTTTATAAAAATGCTGTACAAAACCGTTGGAATAAAACGAAAGTAAGGAAAATGGTGCAGCGCACATTTAAAGAACGAGAGCTCTGCCATTATCACTACACAAGGAAAGTGACAAACATTACGGACATCAACTAATAAGCAGTGAAGCAAGTTTTACGCTGTTTATCATGTGAATAGTGTCTGGACTTTTGATCATCTCTTGTGTATTTTGCGATCGCGGTCCGGCTCGCGTGAGCAGTGGAGTGGGCATAACTCCTCAATGACAAAGAATCTTTGGGATTACGCGACCTCTGGTTCACACACGTAAAGGAATATTGGTCGCACTCTAGAGCCCTGAGGGTGCATGCAGTTTAGGAGACGCTTTAGTGCTGCGATTTAAGGAATAACGTCCGCTACAGATGCATCAAAGGAGCGGTATCTGTTTGTGTCATCACAAAATTTCGGCCGTATTGTTTCGGTGATAAAAGTCTTTCGGCCGAAAATTTTCGGTGGCCGAATATTCGGTGCATCCCTAATACCTACAGTATACAGCTCCACATATGAAGCACATACAGGTTGTCAAGGAAGCAATTATATTTGTTGCATTCAGAGAAACAAAGAGAGAGACAATAGATGTCGTCTCACAAAGCAAGTTACACACAGATTCCTCACTAGAAACACACACACACATGCATGTGCACACACACACACACATATACAATGAGGATTCTGGCTGGTGTGCAGACAGAAAATGTGTGAAAAAGTTTGCAAGTGAAAAAGCAGCATGAATGTTACGCTATTTTAGGACAGAGCGAGTAAAATGATTTAGAATCCAAAGCCAACACAGGAAAGATCTTCATGAGATAGATAGAGATAGCGAGCGAGCGAGAGCGAGAGAGAGAGAGCGAGCGAGAGACAGAGAGAGAGAGAGAGAGAGTGAGAGTGACAGAGAGAGACAGTGAGAGTGACAGAGAGATAATAGTTAGAATAAGATTAGCATAACTGTAAACTATAATAAATAAAAATATTAAATCCCTTAAGACACTTATTTATTTGAATGAATTCAATAAGCCGTTTCATGTCTATTCTTGAATCACTTTACTAATCAAGGTCGATGTAGGATATAGAAAGTAATTAGTAATGATTAACTAAATACTTTTTGGACAGAGTAATTTGTACAGTAATCTAATTACACTATTGAATATGTAATGAGTAACTAGTAATTAATTACTTTTTCAGAGTAACTTACCCAAGAACTATTGAAGTAAGAATAGTCATGTAACTTTGGAGACGGTCCCTAAATCCACGACTATCCAACGTCCACAGTCAAACCAACTGTATTCCAGTCCACAAATACTACATTTTTATATCTTTCTGTACTTGCATAATTTGGCAAAACTTTGAAATAGTACAAAAACACATGCCTTGTTCTTTTCCTTCACGTTGTTGCCGTTTTGAAGCCATGGCCGTGTGTAAAGACGCATCATCACATTATTCACATGTCATCACCTGCGTGCACTGCATGATGTCCGAGTATGTCACAGTAATTAAATCAATTAAGTATTAAAAAGGAAATTTCCAAATGACGAAGGCAGAAATCTGCGTCTTGTTTACATTATAATGTTTTTCATCTGTACTCAAGGAGGCCCCATTGTGGTGCAGGGGCCCTACACAACTTGTGTAGTTTGCGTATAGGAAGTATCGGTTCTTCATATATCATTTGACACATGACATGTGCAGTTTAAAGATGAAACATCTCTTTTCCTTATGGTCTAAAGTCTCTCTGTGATTCAGATGAGAGCAGATCATGTGATCGTGTGGATTTTATGACCGATATCACTGCCCGTTCTCATTGATCTGCATATAAACAACACACAGTTGTAATATTGTGTAATACGTACACCAAAGTTCAATTGTGCATGCATGATACACCAATGTTTGCATGCACCTCGGTGGAGAGCAGCCATTTTGAAACGAACATGAATAATTCAAATAATAGCGTGAGGTTCAGGGTTTGTTTGCAGGTTAACAGGACAAATTGCTGTTTAATATGCACGTATGCTAAAATTGCAGAATTGTTTGCATGCAAAATTTCACGAATGCTATTTATACGCAATTGATAAGAATGGGTTGGATATCATTACTGGAGATGATCTGAGATCAGAGAACATCTCATCCGCAGTCACTCCTGTGGTGTATGAGGGCAGCAGACAGAGAGATAAGACACTAGATTTGGGAGCAGAACTCTTCCATCACTTGCGATACGCCGCACATGAGGATAATGTTGAGTGATGGTGGCCCATTTTCCCAGAGGAAAGAAAAGTGAAGACGCAAACAAAACGCTCTCCAAATCACACGACACACGGCCGAATGAAGCCACGTTTACATGCCGCCCATCGGAAACTATCAAAAACACACACACCTTCACAACATAACCACTCACAAACACAATATCAACTGCAGGAGGAAACACTTTACAAAACATCGCTGTTTCTGTGTCCTTAAATTACCTCAAGTTCACATGAAAATGACTTTTTTCATCGTCCTGTTTTTTGGTCAAACCAACAATCATTCGCTTGAGGAGTCGTGCTGTGACGCACTGTTCAATATGAACAACAAGGATCTCAGTGTATGGACACGCTCTAAACATGCTGTTTCTTAAAGGAGTAGTTCACTTTCAAAAGAAATGTTGATGATTATTTACTCGCCCTCATGTCATCCAACATGTGTATGTGTTTGTTTCTTTAGTGGAAAAGAAATGAAAGTTTTTGATGAAAACATTGCAGGATTTTTCTCCATATAGTGACTATAATGGACTCCAAACTCTTAAAAGTCAAAATGATTCAGTGCAGCTTCAAAGGGCTTTAAACCACACCAGACCATGAATAAAGATCTTATCTAGAGAAACTGACACTCATTTATGTTTATAAAACATATTTAAATTTACTGAAACTTTCATTTTCACCTTCAAGTGTTCGGAGTCCATTGAAGTCACTATATGGAGAAAAATCCTGCAATGTTTTCATCGAAAACCTTCATTTCATTTCCACTAAAGAAACAAACACATACACATGTTGGATGACATGAGGGCGAGTAAATTATGAAGAACATTTCTTTTGAAAGTGAACTACTCCTTTAAGAAAAGCACAGGAAAAATAAAAATGTTGCTGAGATTTTAGATGGAAATTGCATTTATGGAAATAACTTGGCAACCACATAACACCCTGGCAACCACACAGCACACCTTACAATCACAACTCACACGCTCGTCAAGTAAAGATCCAGCTACACAATCTCAACACAACACACCATATCGTCAACTCAATTTTGTGAATAAAGACTCACACGCACACAGAAACATGCGGTTATGATAAAGATGCTGTTGTGAAGGGTTTGATCTCCATCGTGCGCAGCATCAATTAGACTCAATGACACGTTACACAAGCAACAGTTGAAGTGTGTGAAATATTTGCTCACAGGACACAATTAGACTGAAGAGAACACACACCCTATTACAGACGCTTCTGTGCCTTTCTTCTGTCAGACACACACAGATCCTGCGACACGTGAAGGCTTGATTCTGCACACAGCTGAGAACACACTCATATCAACCTTAATGGGACATTAATTCACTTTCAGTGTGTTTGTTCAGCCGTCCTGTACTCAAACCTCTCTCTCTCTCTCTCTCTCTCTCTCCCTCTCTCTCCCTCTCTCTCCCTCTCTCTCCCTCTCTCTCCCTCTCTCCCTCTCCCTCTCCCTCTCCCTCTCCCTCTCCCTCTCCCTCTCCCTCTCCCTCTCCCTCTCCCTCTCTCTAGTAAATATGTGTTTAGTAAAGGCTACAGATAACACCGGGCAGAGATTCAGCCGTTTGTGAGGAGATGCCGACTGCCAGATCCCGAGACCCATCCATTACTGACACTCAGACACACAGACATTCATATCTGAGTTAAGAAGCC
>NW_026622652.1:47500-82500 GCF_015846415.1 Triplophysa dalaica
CAGCCATATCAGTATCGGCCGATAAATGGTCATTGTTTATAATAATCAGTAATAAGAATTTATGCGATGTATTATAGCCGATGAATCTTAGATCATTTCCTGTGGTTAAACTTCTTCATCTGCACACAGTTTAAATACAGTACAGTACTGTCCGTCCGTCTGTCTGTCTCACTCACTGAGTCAATTATAAGAACAAAAGCACATTGTTTGAATCAGACGGCTATCTGAATGCTTTCTGTCTGGAGACGTGACTATTCAAAACATTTTTCTTGAAGAGCATCTATCATTTGTTTATTAAATCAAAAATATAGCAGAAAAGTTTGAAGGTTAAAGAATCGCTATTCTCGTGTAGCCAGAGCTTCATACTGAAGGTCTGGATTTATTCGCCGCTTGCTTTGGAAAGACCCGCCCAAGAGGCCATATGACTGACAGATAAAGCAACCAATCACGTTTGGTTTTGTGCCGCGTCATGTTTAGAGGAGTGGAAATGTCCAGACGGGTTGATCTTCACAAACGTGTCAAAAGTTAACAGAAACAACAATGATTATAAGTTTATGCCGTGAACTTCACATACTTTTAAGAATTGAGCGTTTAGTCCATTGTGATGAATTCTTATAAGAACTGTTGTAAACACGACAGCTTACTTCTTAGATCAGAAGGCTTTGCTGTTTCCAGGCAGACGGTTAAAGAACGGTTTCATTATAATAACTACACTTTAACTATGATGTAGTTCAGCTATGATAAAACAAACTGTAATAAATCAGAAAAAACATGTTTCTATGTGTATATATACACAAAACGCTGCTCATAAACATATTGTTTTCAAACGAGTCAATATCAGGTTAAATGACCAGACAGGTTGAAATCTAAATGTTTTACTTCAACTGTGGAATCGAAACTGAGAATCGTCAAGAATCGTAGTCGATAATCAAGAATCATAATTGGAATCGATCAAATTCAAAGGATTCCCAAACCTTCAGTTATCTAGAAACTGTGTGTTATCTGATGTGGTGTTGAGCTGAATGGCGGCTTATCTCAACACACATTCACACACTGAAAGATGATGAGATGATGTCATCGTTACAAATGATCTGCAGCTTTTCAGCAGTGTGTCACAAAAGCTTGTATTTATTATATATACTCTAGTATTATATTTAGTGTTTTTCATCAACATCAATAACTTACGGTCTTAAAACATCGTGTGTTGTTTCTGGGATGGACATTCAGTCTGCTATAATTGAATTGATTAATTTGTTTGTTTGTTTTTTTATTAATGGCAAACTTCATGATCAAATTTCATTAAACGCGATAACTTCACTATCGTGTAAAAACAAATAGAAACAGTGAAAAATAAATAGTTTTCATAAAAGGTCTTTCATTTTAATACTTGATACAAACCCAAGATTATGCAGGAGAAGTCTTTTTATAAATGTCGATTAATGCAATCTGTGAAATAAACAGTTTTGAAGTCACAGCAGTGTAACAACGAGTCGCATTCAATTCAAGTACATTCTCATGATTATTTACATTTATGCATTCGGCAGACGCTTTTATCCAATAATATATCATATAAAGCCACTAAATGTGATAGTGTATGTGTGGTTGAAAGTTCTTCTGCATTTAGAATGAATTTTAATATAAAAGCTTCTGATGAATCATAATTTGCATACAAAAATGTTCCAACAAAAATTTAATGTGCAAATTGATTAGCCGCCCAAATGTTTAATGAATGAGACACAATGTTCCTGACGGCTAAAGAATTAGAAACTCAACCATATTCTTTTTCTCATGTGATTCATGATGACACATCCAGAAGATCTGTTTTTATGATAACAAATCATTTCAACACTTTTCAAAAATAATCTGCTGTATATCACACAGTTTTGCTTATAAACCTTTTACATTTAGTAACTTTTGTCTCTTTAGACATCTGGAGTAAACAAGAGGAACTAAAGCAACAAGACAAGCGTGTGAAGCAAAGCTGATGGGTGAGAAACGGCATAAAACCAAACGCCACTTCACCTGAATGAGAATGAAGTGATAAAGCGAGGAACACTTCTCCAGCGCTCTCTGAGAGGCTGACTGTGTTAAATCTGACAGAAAGTGGCGGTTGGAGTTCATGTGAGCAGACAACACTCTTATATAATGAACGCAGGTGTCCGTCTGCTCACAGCTGAGACCTCCTCACAACATCAAACCAACACATTTCCATCAGTGAGCACTTACAGTCAAGCACATGATGAGGATGAGGAATGATTTCCTGCACAACTGTTATCACACACACACACACACACACACACACACACTCGCCCGTGTGGACATCTGCAGGTTCAGATCGCATCCATCCTTCTCTTACAAAACATCACAAGTGTGCATGTGCTCAGAATAACTGCACAGGAATATTCAGAGATTTAACGGAGAAAACTGAACGTTTGGCAGCTCGTACACACCGGGATGATAATCACACGCTCTTATCGCCATTGTTTTTAAAGTTGTTTTTCACCGTTCATACCCAAGCGATTATCACTGGCGATGAGCCGAGTGAACGTGCAAATTCACTCACTGACATAGATGACACTTTATGAAAAACAGAAACTCTCCGTGACACAAGGTGGCGCTGCACAACTTTAAGTCTGCGTCCTCCGGAGGACTCATTTGAAGTCTGTTACGTCATCGAGGCTGTCTCCTTTAATAAAAGCAGGGAGGACACTGTGTAGGCGGCCTTCTAATGCGACCTACCTTCACCAGAATTCAGAGGACACATGAGGTGCATCCTTAGATGTTAGAGATAACCCACAATTCTTTGCGTCGGCCAACGTCTGTTAAATATGTGGTGTTTAAATGTCAACAGTTTACAAATCTCAGCAGGCATGTGTAGTAAATAGGTTTACAAGTGTTTAGTGATTTTAAACGTTTTGAAACAGTAAGGCAATACTTTTGAGATCTCTTTTGGCATTGTTTAGGGTAGAAAGTAACCAACTTTTTACCTCTTAAATCATGTAGAAATCATTTTGATCAATTTCCCAGGTGTGAGAGTGCAACGTGTTGTCATAGCAACATGGTTCTTCCGATTTCCTTTTCTGCCGGTATGTCCTACGAAGGACGTCTTGTTTAATTCTAAATTGAGAATCGTTTGTATACCGCATCATTACAGGATGAGACCTCTGGAGGACACAAGGACGCAACCTTACCAAACGACTGGTGTTTTACTGTAACTTCAGCAGCTCCAGGCACCTCAACAAAAGTACCAATCTTATTGGTCGGCCAGTTTTTAACGTGGCAAACGCATCAAACCAAAAAACGAGCCCAAGGAAATGACGCTTTAATGCTTGTCGTGTTGCGCATCAATATTCACACTCACATTGGCGCCCTGTGTTTAGTCACGAGGCACTAAATGTCGACGATAAATGTGTGCATAATGGTCCCAGTGTGGACAAGCCTTTACATCTCATGTGTGTCTCAGATATTTCTCCTCAGTCATAAATCTGACAAATGAGTCCGTCATGAGAGTTTAAGAGACGTCAACAATGTGTCACACTGAACTCAGATTTGTCTCGTCTGCAATTAAAAGTCAATATGATTGGAGATCTCAATATCAACTCACATATTTCTCATCACATCCAGATGATTTCATTCATTTACACCTCCAGACTCTTCATGTGATTCTGGTTTTATTTCTACAGAGTAGATGTATAAATGAAACCCAAGTGAGAACTCATTTATATCTTGTGAGCTATGAAAGAGAAACCTGTGAGGAATGGCACTCTTCTCTTCTGCGTGATAATGAATCAATCCTCTTTGTGTTTGTGTTTGGTGATGCTCGTGAAACACAAGCTGATGTTTTTAATGGGACACATTAAAGCTGAACGGGTGGATTAGTTAACGCTTCTCTCATCAGTGAATTTAAATTCTCTGCAGCGCTCACGGTCAGATTTCACCTGATGGAGTAAACGTGGATCAATCCAGTGACTCGTGACAGCTCCGTATACTCTCAGTGATCCCGTCCAGATGTGTTTATGCCATCAAACACCCTTCTAATCATACGACAGCTCTGGATTATATCTGCTTCACTCTTTCACCACAAAACACACGAGAGGAGAGAACACAATCTTCACAACACCAGAGGATTATACTGTACGTGATTTCACAAAAGTAACCCAAGCGGTGTAGATTGAAGCTGTTTTTTATCCACAAACTCCATGTGAATTTAGCATCTGAGACTCCCTCACTGCTGATTATAACACAATTATTTGCCAATCAGACATTAAATGAGTCATTTCTCTCAAATGAAACTCAAATTTAACTCAAGAGTTTGTGGATTCTTTCAATGATGATAGCGTTTTCCTCACATTCTGATCGACATGCGTCGTGACTGCAAACACTTTCCACTGCAGAACTACACCTTCCACACATAATACTGATATCTATAACAGGAGCAGAAGTTTTATTTGCTTATTTATTCAAAACAAAATACAGTCTGTAAGTCCTAAAATCCACAAGATCATAAACCGTTTGACTGTTTAAAAGAAATGAGAATGTGAGATTAGATCAAACATTTACAGACCTCAGCTGGTCTCACAAATAAAAAGCAGCAGGTGACCATATTTCATGTCTGTTATGTTTGTTTAAAATCAGTTTGTCCTTCACATCTCACCCTGAGAGAACACCAAAGAAACATCTCATTACACTCATTATCTTTAAAAACACGTGTGTGTGTGTGTGTGTGTGTGTGTGTGTGTGTGTGTGTGTGTGCGTGTGTGCGTGTGCGTGTGTAGAGTCACAGTTAAATAAAAAGATCCTTCTAAAAAAGATCCTAAATTATACTTTCAAATATTCCACTCTCGTTGACAGGAGAAACACAAGGGCAGATTTCACAAACACAAGCACTTCACTTCCAAACACACTTCTGAGTGGGACACAGAGGTTAAAGGTCAGGTTCACCTTCCAAGGCGTCTCCATTATCACTATAACTAGATTTTATTTTGACTCTGTTGTTCTTTGCTGTTATTGTTGTTGTAAGGTTTGAGGCATTCAATGACTGTGAAACACAAACCTTCCTTCCCCAAACAACAACTAAACAGCATTTAACAAAGTTTAAGTATCCAGATTTCAGTTCAATATCTGATGTGTCCTGAAGCGCTCTTATTAGGACACATGAGACAGTAAAACACTTTGAGAGTTGTTTCTCTCAGGACTCAATGTCTCATCACTTCACTTCTACAGCCAAGAAACTCTCCTCTTCTGTCCTCAAGTCAAATGCTTTTATTTACTTTAAGAATATGTGCTAGATACTTCTCTGTGTAAATGTTGTTAGTTGGTGTTGAGTGGTTTCACCCTGGTCCTGTACAGTACATTTCCTGAACAAACAGCAACACAAAGGTGAAGGACATGTTTAATAGTCAAGTCTGGATAACACAACACAACTTGAGTCCTGATGTACAGTCCAGCAACACTAACACTTCTGTCCGTCTGTGTGCCTGTCTGTCTGGCTGCCTGCCTGCCTGCCTGTCTGTCTGCCTGTCTGCCTGTCTGTCTGTCTGTCTGTCTGTCTGTCTGTCTGTCTGTCTGTCTCTGTCTGCCTGTCTGTCTGCGTGCCCGTCTGTCTGTCTGCGTGCCTGTCTGTCTGTCTGCGTGCCCGTCTGTCTGTCTGCGTGCCTGTCTGTCTGTCTGTCTGTCTGCGTGCCTGTCTGTCTGCGTGGCTGTCTGTCTGTCTGTCTGCGTGCCTGTCTGTCTGTCTGCGTGCCTGTCTGTCTGTGTGCCTGTCTGTCTGTGTGCCTGTCTGTCTGTCTGTCTGTCTGTCTGTCTGCGTGCCTGTCTGTCTGTCTGCGTGCCTGTCTGTCTGTCTGCGTGCCTGTCTGTCTGCGTGCCTGTCTGTCTGCGTGCCTGTCTGTCTGCATGCCTGTCTGTCTGTGTGTCTGCGTGCCTGACTGTCTGTCTGTCTGCGTGCCTTTCTGCGTGCCTGTCTGTCTGTGTGCCTGTCTGTCTGTCTGCGTGCCTGTCTGTCTGTCTGTCTGCGTGCCTGCTGTCTGCGTGCCTGCTGTCTGCGTGCCTGTCTGTCTGTCTGTCTGTCTGTCTGCGTGCCTGTCTGTCTGCATGCCTTCACAAAAGATATCTTCATCCTCACCTTCACACACACATAAGCACTCATGGCTGTTCCAGAAGATTCTCTGAAGAAAAGAAAATAACTTGTGTTTGTGTCGTTCTGTTCTCTTTCCTCGACTGCTGTGTGGGATTCTTTATGGAAGCTTGAAAGCAAATAAAATAAATAAATGCAGAAATACAGGACAGAAAATACCTTACACACTACAATCACACAAGCACTGTTTACTGGAGGTAACTTTATTTTCCTCTACACAACACAACAACCAGATCCTTCCTCCTGCTTCATTAAACACACATTCATTCATTGTGTAGCTCCACAACACAACAGTCAGTGTGTAACGGCTGAACACTGATGTGAATCTGTATCAAGTGGAATGATAAATTCAGCCCATAACGCATCGGCTTCAGAATTTATGATGAAGAAATATTTTAAATTAGGTGTCAAAAGCTTCAGAGTCAAGCAGTCCCGTTCAACCCAGCGCTCCAAACACACCGCACCAACGTCCAATTACACACAAATGACAGAGATTTGAGGAGAAGAACCCGAGGGAATCTCTTCACAATACATAGACAGCATTAATGAGTCGACACACACAGATCAAACCCATCCGCTGATGCTCCGTGAGATTCACCATCAATACTCTGTCACACACACACACAAACCCTACTGCTTACAATCCTCACTTTAGGATTCTTTTAGTAGTGCAAGAATATTACGTTTTGCCTAGATAGAATGTTGTAGAGTCTAGTCGATGGAACACACAGTTTGTCAGTTTCTGTGACCTCTATTAATATTATTTAGCAAAAGACAGCACGTGGTTAGTTCCTTGTTCTTCAGCATCCAGAACATTCTGGAACATTCTGTTAGCTTGGTCATCACTTAAATTGATGACAGGGAGTAAGATTGGACATTAGGTCTGCAACAAACAATTATTTTGATAATCGTTCTAATAATCGTTAGATTAATCGACTAATCGGCCATTGTTTCAATGACTAATCGGTACGGTTTTAATGATTATTCAGCTTTTGCAACTAGTTAAATAAAACATTTAGTTATACATAATTTACGTAATGAATAAAATCAATTCAGCTTTTGGAATTTGTTTTAATGAACTTGAACCAACTGGTTACTCCATTTAAGTTTGCGAGTTTGCCAACTCCAATCACCCAAATACTCTCTACAAACTTTTAAATACAAATAAAACTAAATAAATAAATCAGGTACATTACAGACCTTTTTTTTTTTAAATGTAAACAAAACTCTTGACAGAAGCATTAAGCTGCATTTCTATGACAACAGTTCAGTTCAACTCTTTCCCCACCAGCCTTTTTTAAAAAAGTTGCCAGCCTATGCCAGCGTTTTCATAATTCTCGCTGTTTCTACTGCGATAGCATTCGGGAAGGCTGCATTACACTCTAGCGCTACAGTGCCGTAGCGGTCAAATTGTGATATTGCAGGCCTTTAAATTAAGTCACTTAATCAAACGACTACTCGACAGCAAGAATATTTGTCGACAATGTCGACTAATCGTTTCCGCCCTATTTGACATAACTCGTGATTGTTACACATCCCAAGCAAGATACAGTTCTTAGAAAGATTAGATTTGGGTTAACAATAATCATTGAAATACATTTCACATAATATGTGGGACACAGGCAAAACCCCAATTCTCACAAGTAGTTTTTAAGAAAAGAAGAAGCAGAAAGAGTTTCATATTCAAAACATTTCATATTAATACATGTAATGTAATATTTATTACATGATGCCATACGTGTGTGTGTGTGTGTGTGTGTACATGGAGACTTGTACACCTCATCGCCTTAAATAAATGTACATTAATGTGTATATTAATCATTTCTTCATCTTTATTCCTCACACAGTGTTTTCATCAAGTTTCAAAAACAAATATCAAACATTCCCAAGACAAGACACGGGGAGTGAATTGAGTTCATATATTAAGTTTGGTGTTCTGAAAAACATTTAATTGAGTTTATGCCTGAAAAAATGTCTGATGATGTGGTAAGAGAAGTGAATCATATTAACTCAAAAGGAAAACTATTGTTTTTACTTCGAGCTTAAACTGATTTCATTTTGATATGATTTATCTGAAAGTGAAACGGAATTTCGAATGAGAAAAATAGTAGGTGTGGCTTGTGATTTAATGCAAATTTATAGGATGTATAATCAAATCTGTTGGTTTTTGCAGTGAAGCTGGCAGCAGACTGACAGTTGAAGGGGAGGAGTTAACAGATGGTCCGCCCATACCTTCGAAGTTATAATCATTTGACATGGATAGTCACTACATGACAGAAGTGCATTTTCAGATTTTATCTATGAGGAAACACACATTTTTAAAAAGAGAATGATCCACATTGATAAACCATTTACAATAAATGATGCAATATTTCATGAAAAAATAAAATATGTTAAATTTCACTGGGACTTTAAGAATATCTTAAGAATGTTTAGATAGTTGTATGGGAAAACATGACAAAAACGTTGTGTGAGAACAAAGAAAATGACATTTAGTCAAAGATTGATGTCTTCTGCTTCAGGGGTATTAGTCCAGTTCTGTTCTGTACTGTAACAGAATGTGATGTATTATATTTGAGAGACTGGATAAAATCAGGCTGTCCTCACCTCACAGACGGTGTTAAACAGGTCAGATAACATGTTCATGTCTACATGAGTAATAAATGAGAGCCCAGGAGATGTACAGAATCAGTCAGGAGAGCTCAGATATGTCCTGTAGCTATTAAAGACAATGATGTGAGACGGAGCGAAGCGCTCTTATATGTAATCCCTCCATTTCCCCTAAAGGTCTCATCAGAAGTCTGCTCCGTCTGATCTCATCAATCTACATCTCAACCCATTTCACACCAGCGGTCCCAACGGAGCCTAATCTAGGCCAAACTTTTAAAGACAAGCCGGGAAGGCTTGAGGATGCAAAAGCAGGGAAACGATCCTGATCACATGCAAATCAACACAAGACTCACTTTCAATCCCAGCACATACACACACATCATCCTCTGATCTCACCTGTGAGTTTCAACGGAAAAAATGATCAAT
This sequence comes from Triplophysa dalaica, assembly GCF_015846415.1. Lineage (NCBI taxonomy): Eukaryota > Metazoa > Chordata > Actinopteri > Cypriniformes > Nemacheilidae > Triplophysa > Triplophysa dalaica. Next base: position 56,673 of record NW_026622652.1, read on the forward strand.
GTCAAACACACAAAGAAACAAGCTTGATCTGAATTTATAATATTTGTGCATTAGTCAGGATAGAAAGGAATAAGAAAATGTTTCCCATATCACTTCTGTGGCCGTGCATTCAACCCAGCTGAGTTCTATTTGATCTATGATATTTATCTATTATTTTTATAAAACCATTTGTTTTTCATTACCGTCTTATGTTAGGGATTCTACTGATTGTATTAATAAGATATTGGAGATACAATATTTACCCGATGGGGTTTTCTTATTAACTGTAATGAGTTTATATACTAATATATCTCTCATGAAAAAGGGCTCGGTGCACTCAGATCTCTCTCCACCTTTAAAATTCTTGTTAGAGATGGCCTCGTATGTTTTGAAATACAATTATTTGAGTTTTTCTTCAGATTAGTGGGACAGCAATGGGCTTCATTTTTGCCTCCAATTTTTTTAGCACTGTTTTTTTTTTTTGAGTATCATTAAATAGTACAGGTTTATTGACGATTTCATTTGTATTTTTTGGGGAGATTACAATGAGCTAGCTTCAAGAATGCGTGTCCATTTTGAATAATTTTGAAGATGATTTGGAGTTTACTTTGGAAGCAGACTCATTCAGAGTACAGTAAACATCCAAGATATGTTGGGTGCAAAAGTCAAACATCATGAAAAATACATTTTTGGATGGGGTTATCCTTCTAAATGGATTGATGAAGTATTAAATTATGTTTTTTGCAAGACACATTCGGAGTTGCTTGAAAAAGAAGACTAAAGATCAAAAAAACATTATTTCACTTTTATTACAACCCATTCATTCAAATCTTATTTGATTAGAACAATTTTTAAGACACACTTGTACTTGTCATCTGATCCTGAAATGAGAATTGTGTATAAAATGCCTCTTTATTTAAAAGAATACCTGGCAGATGCTCTCCATCAAAGTGACAAATATAGATCTTCTCTGATTCTCTTCTCAGACTACCTGTCCGATAAAGAAATGGAAATCTTCGTTGTGGAAATTGGTAGTAACACCGTTAAATCATCCAAAACAGCACATCAATTAAAATAGAGGATAAGTGAACATAAGAGCTGGACTAGAAGAAAATAGATCAATTATCCAGTTGTGGCCCATATTTTAGTTTTTAATCATGATGTTTCAACTTTAAGATTTTGTGGCATTGAACGGGTTAAAACGCCACCTATAGTTGGTGATGATGAGCTGCTCTTATAGAAACACCAGTTGGAAATGAATGAAGAAGCATTATTTAATTCGATGTTATATTATAATATATATAATGTGTTGTTTTGATGTGATGAGTACTTTCATGTTGGACGTATAGAATGTGATTAGTAATTTGATGAACTCTTGTAGTGATGGGTGATGTTTCTATTTTTATGTGAACTTGTATTCTCACATGTTAGTATTTGCCTGATGAAGGTCACAAGACTGAAACATTGTGAGACTAATTAAATGCATCTTGTGTACAAGCACTGATAGTGTGCAGGATTTTTTTCTTTTTGCTTATCTATGATATTTACGAAAATCAGTGCCCGTATGTATTAAACTTGGACTTTCTTAAGAGCCTTTTATAAAGAACCTAAAAGCAACTTTTAGTAAAGTTTTACTTAAGTTCTGACTTAAGTGTTGTAAATAAAGGACTTCATTGATTTAAACACAGAATGGCCACCCTTGACCTCTGAATCAGCCAATACGGAGCAGGCAAGGGGGAAGTCAGAGCATCATTGCACCATTATTCATGACGGAATAAAGACATTACTTAATCCAGACATAACATTTATATATATTTTTTAATTAATTTATACTGTATATTAGCTGCAATCCATAACTTATTTGGGTAAAACAAACCAAAATTTTGTTATTGTGCTTGTACATAACAATCAGTGTTGAAAACTGTCTGTCTACCTTCCCCTGATTTACAACGTTGAGCTTATAATAGTAATTGATATATTGAGCAGTACGCTTTTGTGTGAAATTTGACATCGATCCATATGAAAATAAATACATAAAGTAACCTGCAATTTCCTTTTTCAAACAGAGATGCAAAAGTATAAAATTGCATTTTCAAAAATTTCGCAAAAATATTACAAATATGCATCCATTCTGGCTTGATTTCATACACTTTTAATTGAGTTTTAACAGTTAATTTAAAGAATTAAGCTGCTGCATGACACCCTTTTATAGTACATAAAGAAAAGACGACAGCTGTAAATCTTTAAAATGATCTTATATTTTTTATATTATTATATTATTTCATGTACTCCCGGTCACCATATGTTTCCAACGCATTGTATCTTTGTTGTAAAGTCCATGGTATCTGCCTTAAGTGTAAGAATAAGAGTAAAAAACGTCATTCTTAGAATTTTGACACACTTAAGAGTAACATTTTACTCTGAGTGGATACAATGAAACATTTGAACATTTGACACTCTGCTGATGTCTAACATAAACTCAAGCAATAGACGGCTTCTGTGTTTTGTCTCAGTCCGCTCGGTTACATCCGGCACACGTAGCATCCATAGGGAACAATGACGCTTTTACCCAAGATGCACATGGGATTAAAATCAAGGTTAATGTTAAAATTACCCAAACACTACATCATACATCCACAACCAAAAAGGGGAACGGCTTCAAACTACATTCTCAAATATGATAAAAACAAAGTAAACTTTTGCACTTCTGAGGCTTGATCACAGAGGCACTGTAGTCTGTCAGTTTACTGAAATGTGTTTTAGTTAACATATATTTATCCCATGGTGACGAAATACCTTAGGCTTATGAGAGCGAAAGAGGCTCGACAAATAGGTCATTTTCACTTAACTGTTGGAGATTTTAGCTGCCGTACGTGATCGCCCTGCGTGCATCGAGTCTGTAAGAGAACGGGTGCAGGGTAAAGGCTATATTTACCAGAATTACTCGTTCTCACAGCAAAAGTAAAGGTGAGAAAAGTGCATTGGCATGTGTGACTGAAGCTGTGTGCTTAGCTGTCTTTGGATTTCTAAAGCATCCGTACGTCACAACAGGCAGACTTAAGTACTGGTAGAATGTGAGTGGAAAAGCCGACAGCGCACCTCACGGGCTAATGTGTGTCTGCCGCTTCAGCTTTAACCGCACATTAAAGAGAAAAAAACCCCACGGCTCAGAGCTCTGACACATGTGGCCTGCGGTGCCGCGTGACTCTCTTACACGTCGCCGGCAGCAAACAGCTCGCGTGCCCGTGATGGAGAACTCCTTTAGTCATGACATCCCAACATCCCATCATCACCATACATACAATCCTTCACATCTTACATCTTATTCATTCAGTAAATAAAGACAGAAAGGAGGGAGCAGATTGTGATCTTTGCATTAGATATCATGTAAATGATCTAAAGACCAAAGGAGTTTGATAATCATGAGAATAACTGAGGGTTAAAGATTCACTGAGAGCATTAAACTCTGAACACACACACACAGACAGAGTCATTTGTTTGTGTCTTGTTGAGGAGAAGAGCTTTTACTTGAACTCATTGTATAAAGAAAGATAAAACATCCTGTTAGTGTTCTCTGAAGGAAGGAATGAAGTCACTATAAGAATCCATCCACAACACCTTCACAAGATAGATTTCAAAATGATGGCTCACATTCTCTAGCAGACACGACCGGAATGAGAAATGTGGAATCTAACTCTTCACGGCCGTTCTAAAACATTATTTCTTTTTTGTCTTTTGATTTGGGGGTCAAATTTGACTTTAAGACATGCCTAGCTTCAGCCTAAAAAACATTCACAAGCTTAACAATGTGCCTCTTCCTTTAATTCATAGAAAATACTCTCATCAAATATGAATAATCTCTTGAGTTGTGTTTTACTGAATGGAAGATGAAACGAGAGTAAACTTTGATGAAATAAAACTAATAACTCAACATGAGGGCTGCTCGATTATGACAAAAATCTTAATCACGATTATTTTGGCCAATATTGAGATCTGATTATTTAACAATCATTTACTTTTAAGACTACATAGAAAATTAAAGAACGTGGCTTTTAAACTGTGAATTCAACAGAAAAATAAATGTAAAGAAAAAGCACAGCTGAACCGCTGTAGAGGAAGGGGGTGCGCTGTAGATTTATACCACAAGAAAAGAGAGGATCTTTGCACAATGGAACGCGGCACAATAATCATTTTACCTCTATTATTTTGTTTCTGTAATTGTTGAATTGATGATTTCGATTACTTTCGATTTCGCTCTACTCAACATGAGAAACTCACGAGGATTATTCTCCGATCACAATTTCACAAAACGTGATATTTCGAAGTGTTCTTTTAAAAGCTGTAAATTTAATTCTGAAAGTATGAAGTGAACGGCTTGTTTTTTAACGCTGCCAGATTGCTTTTCCACTTTCATCAATTCTTTCTCTAAAGCGAGTAAACAAACTGAAGAAATGCTATTTGGTTGACATGAAAACTGAAGCATTCTGCAGCACTCAGTGAAGTATAAAAATAATTGAGAAGTTCTCACCATCCATGTTCTCTTCTTTTCTCCCGTGTCTACGCTTGAACGATCTGTGGCTTTGGCCTGCAGTCTGGAGTCTTGGCTCCGTGTGCAGAAACTCAAGCCACGCAGCCAAATCTTTACTGATAGTTGGATGTGACCGATGCAGAAAAGCGTCACCCCGGCGCAAACAGTTTATCACATGTTTAACTATACAACAGCCTTTATCTTCTCCACAGTGTCGTTGAGTTAAAACCAGCAGCTGTCGGCCAGCACCGCGCAACCACGTTTCATTTGCTTTTGCCAAAGTATTGCAGCATTTCCACCGCATTCACGAGCCGCACGACAGCTGCGCACATTACGCATTCAGTCAGACGTCTCTGCGCTCACCGCTGAGAAAAACATATGAGATTTAATGAGGTAGATCTCATGATAGAAAGCTCACATGTCTTTTCATATACTCCACACAGACATGTGCTTACTGTAGCATCACTTGTGAGACCTGACGGAACTCTCGGGGCTCAGATGAAGCTCGACTCAGACATTTGCACTTCATTGAAAAGCTGCTTCAATAAAATCGTGAACGCCTCCTGTTTTCCTGTCACGAGCCGGAGGGGTTCCAGAAATAAACATCCTCTCCAGCTGTTAATTAAAGGTGAATCAGGCGGTCTGTGGCAAAACGCATCAAACAAACAAATCAGCCGTTCTTAAACAAAGCGCTCAATGCCGGAGGACGCCAGGTCTCAGACCCTGACCAACTTCATTGACGGCTATCGACAGGTTCTCCATCCCTCCCGCCACGAAAGCTTTGACTTCACGGGTTCCCTCACGTCTCCTCTGATCTAATCTGCTTGGACTTGAACAATGAACGGCCTCTAAAGTGAACGCGGGTGCAAATGAGAATTGATGCAGTGCCTATTGCCTCCACCTGTGTGATGAACGACTTTGAGTCAACTATCGGATGAGCTCAGGAGCGTCGACGCCCGGCGAGGGAATGACGCAGGAAACGTCCGGTCCTTCCCGTTTGTCAGCGCGAGACAACAGCCACAATAGTCCAGGTTTCAATTACACACCGATGAGTTCCTGAGACAGCAATAATGAGAATCAAGCAAGAAATAACCTTCTAAAAATAACGTAAACGTGTACTTGAATGTCAGATTAAACACTATCATCTGTTTTCAAGACGTGGTGGTATCAGATGGTTTGCTCTGGGGACGGTTTCCAGCATATAACATCGATGTTTTCTCTTCCAATAGAATCTGCTGAAGCGGCATGCTGGAAATTGCTTATGTGCCCTATCTAACCAAGACATCACCACATAAAATACAAAAACACCACATGCAGGCATAAATGTGCATTCCCAAAAGGCTAAAAGACTAATTCATGTGATGAAACTGCACATGCTTTTTAAAACAGAGATTAAACACAAACACGTCTACTTTATTATCTCCGTGGGGACAGTCCATAGGCATAATGATTTGTATACTGTACAAACTCTGGATTTCATCCCTAGCCCTTAAATCTAAAGGTCATAGAAAACTTTTTGCATTTTCAGATTTTTTTAAATATTGTTCTGTACGATTATAAGCTTTTTGGTGATGCGAGTCCCCTTGAGTTGTTGTGCATTAGGGGGTTAGGTCCCCACTGGGATATCAAAACAAGGTCTCACACACACTTTTGGTTCATTATCTCCATGGGGACAATCCATAGGCATAATGATTTATGTACTGTACAAACTGTGTATTTTAATAATAATAATAGAAATTGTTTTGCATTTTTTAATTCTAAAAAAAAAAATGTTCTTTTATTGTAAGCTTTTTAGCCAATGAAGAACTCAATTTTGGTCCCGACGGTGACATGAGTTGTGTGCATTAAGGTTTAGGTCCCCATCGGGATATAAAACAAGGCCACACACACACATGCACAGACACAGACACAGGGGCACACACACACACACACACACACACACACACACAAAATTGTCAAGGAATTTTTGTATGTAAATGTATGTTTAAAAGAACACAGACACTCTGCTTTAAAGACTTTAACGCAAGCAACAACAGAGTTCTTTATATATATAAGCACACAAATCCGACAGATTAAATACCGCGGTATCATTTCATTACGGTCTGATACGGTCACGGGGATGTAAAAACTGCGCGAACATAAAATAATCGTGGCAAAGCACACAGCAGTAAATGCGCAGCTCTCTCTCTCTCTCTGTTTAAAGATGGTAACAGAGTGTTTTGGACATGTTTGCTCTGCTATCTCTCAGTACTCTGATTTAAACGACGCTGTAGATGTTCAGTCTAGATTCCTGCACACAACGCGATAGTTTCGGCACGTTCTGAATCAGTGACGATGAATGTTTGAAGTAATGTGTCGCCGCACGCGCAGGTGAGCATGTGATGGACGCACCTGTGTTTCCTCGCGAGCGCTCCATCGCGCCGCGTCTCCTCTCGAACCTCCGGCGCGTCCCGCAGAAGCGCTGAACTCACGCGCGTCGCGTCGCGTCGCGTCTCTCACACACGCGAGGAAATAATCGGAACCGCTGCGTCTCCACAAGCGCCGAGCGCGACACTGATCACACACTCGAGCTGAGTTCAGCGCGAGCGAGCGTGCGCGCGCGTGTTAAGGCGTGCGTGCTCTGTGTGCGAGCGCGCGTGCGTGACCCTTACGAAAATTAATCATGGTTTTATTAGAATTATTAGAATTGACTAGAAATATAATTTTAAAGTTCAATTTAACCTATTTAATAGTACATATAGGAATTTATAGTCTGTTTAATATTTGACCCGTGATTCTCTTTATCTTAAAAGTGTTTTTCTCTCTGTGTGTGTGTGTGTGTGTGTGTGCGCGCGCGCGCGCGTGTGTGCGCGCGCTGTGTGTGTGTGTGCGCGCGTGTGTGTGTGTGTGTGTGGAGTTGTGAGTCGTTTTGTATGTGGGTTTGAACCGGTGTGTGCGTGTCTGTCTTCTGTGTTTACACCTTTTTTGTTTTGACCTGACTTGACTATTATAGTAAAATTGTAGTAACCATATCTTTGCAGATTAAATACGATTTGTGTTTCAATAAATTGACGACAAATATCAGGATAAAACTGTGATTCATTTATAGAATGGGCGCGCGCGGACCAGTGTGCGCGTGCGTGTGTGCAGTCGCAATGAAGCTGCAACGATCTCAACACATGAATGAACTATTAAATATTTGTAATGAATGACGTTTGAATATCTTGTATTGAAGTTCACCTCAGAACAACCAGATTTCCGTGAGAATTTCCTAATGAAGATCATGAAAATAAACGTCAATGTCTCTGTATTCATGTAAACATGCGATCTTCAGTATATTTCTTACACAAGTCACATAAAAAATAAAGTTCAAATAAGTTCAAAGTAAAAAACAACAACATGCCCTTTAATACCTAACTCTGACATAAATTTGGTTTTATTTAATTCGATCTATCTATCGACTTGCAGAATCGTATTTCTTCAGAAATGCCACAAGAAATCAGTTTATATGTAACAAAACGTGAAAGTCATGGTGCTGGTACTTTAAAATCAAAGTCATTTCTATGGTCTAGTTACAGAAGCACTTATTCCTGTAAAAACTCTCATGTTTGTTTTAAACATGTGAAGAACATGTGAGAGTAGCAGACAGTGATACATGAACTCATGTGCTGCTGATGTTTCACTGTGAGCTGAATGTACAAACACAATTCAACCGAATAATTCAGCAGTAATCCAAACTATTGATTTAAGAAATGAACACTTACTCCACTCGTTCGTGCATGAAACGCACACACCATCATACACAGATCAGATTATCATGAATTATTCTGTGAGTTTTGTCAACAGATTCAATCTGTAAATTAATTTCATGGAGGATTGTAATTTGTAAAGCTGTTGTGTTGACTGTGCAAATAATGTCTGAAACATCTGAGGAACACATCACGTTCTGTGTATTACACAATCAATCAATACACCCGATCGATATCTTTCCTGTCCAATTTAGACCACCGTCACATATTCTTTATTTCCCTCTCTCTTCTGCACAAATCATCATAAACAAGCACACAGCGACATCAACACACCAGTGTTTTTACAGCTCTTTCATCCATTTGCATTGTATCCAGAAAACAACAAAGAAAGTACATGTTAACCAAACACAATACTGTCGACCTTTAAAGTGAATTACATCAAAATAAACAACACACAAGCAGGAAGTAGTTTTGTGAGTAATGAAAGCATCCGGAGAACATCACATCGTGGGTTTTGATTTTATCTCCATGATGTCCCTTACAAAATACATTCAAGTGTGCTTAATACCTTATCCAGACAGAAGTCTTGCAGTATAAAAGATGGTAAACTAGCAGTTTACTGAGAGTATACTTGAAAGTGTGGAATTGTGCTACACATATAAATTCACATAAAACAGTAGATTTACAAGTAGTACGTTGATATTAGTATACTTGCTGCAAACAGTTAAGTATAGACTTAAAATATACGTGAACTATACTTCAGTAAAATGAAGTTGAAGTATACTTCTTACCCTGCGGGATTACAGCAGATTACAACAACGCTGAATAAAGCTTTAAAATGGGTCAAAAGCCCCCCGGAGTGATCTAATCATGTATTCTGTCTTTCTTGTCTTACTGTCCGTTCGGTGTGTGAGCAGCAGGAATCTTCAGTGTGTGAAGAAGAGCAAAGAGAAGTCAAGCTGAGGTCACATTCATTTTTTAACAGCCGACTGCTGTCACACAAGGACCGACATCACAGACACATTGTTGTAGAGCTGAGGAGAGCTGATGTGAGCATCCACAGAACTTGTCTTGAGATCTGTGAGCACTGAGCAAAGACATATACACATGCACAAGCGTATTATTAAAAAGAAGAGAAACCTCAGACAAAAAGTCTGACTTTAATTCTACGCACCGCTGGACTCAATAAATACACAAACTATTTAGAGATTCATTTCTGTCAGAGGACATGTATACGTGTGGCAGACGCTATTATTCAAAGTGCATTTAAATGTATCGTATATATTTTTACTCGCTACTGTATGTGTGTGTTCCCCTCCAAATCATTCACTTACCAAACCCACTCCTCTCTAAAACCCTTTGTCACTACAAACACTCATGTCACAGTACATCTGCTGAACAGCTCCTTTTAACTCTCACAAAAGAAGAAATATAGGTTTCAACAACAGCACATGTCCGTGTTTATGGGTGTTCCAACTTTTCTTTTAATATTTCAGTATTGTGGAGCTCTCACTGTGATCGATAAAAGACTGTGTGTCAGTGGACAGAAACTTTGAAGACGTCCACAACACAGCCAGACACAGAAGTCTAATGTATGAAGAGAACTCAAGATAACTGTTATAGTCTTACAGCTCCCACAGCAGTGCTCACGGCACATAAGAACAAAACACTCCACACCTCTCTCTCTTTCTCTCTCTCTCTCTCTCTCTCTCATAAGATCATTCAGACACTGGATGTTTAACCCATCTGATGCTCATGTTGCTAATGAACATTTTTATCTCTCGCTCATTATTAAACACGTGAAAAGACGAGGAAAACATTCATTAGGTGTTTATGTTTGTTTCAGCTTTCCTCATTTGTTTTACAAATGCTTTCCTGTGGCTCAGTGGTAAGAGCGTGACTCTAGCTATGCCGAGCAGTGTAATGCAATGTAAGTTGCTTTGGATAAATCATCTGCCAAATGCATATATGTAAATGTAGACAAAACAAAACGTTCAACAGAAGTACGAGTCCAATTAAAATCTAATTTAAAAACAGATGTAGTGTTTGTGAACTTTAATCTCGGAGCTGTTCACGGATAATGCCCAACACTTAATGTTATTTCATGGTTTATATTTGGACATAAAATTACCACGGAGAGAACGGCCAATATTTTCCACTGAAGGTTTAAAGGGATAGTTCACCTAAAAATCAAGACATTTTGTACTCACTCACAAACGTTCTACACATGTCAAGACCTCCCTGTATATTTGGAACAGAAATAAATATATTTTTGATGACATCTGAGAGCTTTCAGGTCTCCTCAATGACATCAAGGTAATTCTAAAAAAAAGTAGTGAAGACATGGTTGAAATACTGTATCTGATCATAGTGGTTCAATTGAATCTTTATGAGGCGAAGAGAGTACTTTATGTGCACAAAAAATAGCAAAATTACGAATTTAATCATCCTATTCTTCTCTTCCTTGTCAGTGTATGACGTGAGTTCATGAGAGCAACACAACACTTGCGCATCAGGGGTGTCCAAAATGACAAAATTTGGATTTCAGGGTGAAATTGATGTAAAGCAGACGCTTCTCCACTCTGTGTGAGAATGTTCAGAAGATTCACTTTATTAATCGAGTAAGAAAGCCACACATCATCATCACAACACAACATCATTTTGTCAAAGAGTTGCTTAATCAGCGTAAACGCTTTTACTTCTGCCGATCACTTTTCTCTTTCATGTATTCATGTTGAAGGTTTGTTGTGTCAAAGATGAACAATGTGTCTCATTTTCAGATTCTTGCTGATTTGAGAGAATGTGATTGGACCTAAAGGAAGAGTTCTTCTAAACTGAAATCTGTGACATTGAATATTTCACAAACCTCTACAGCACAGTCTTTCTTTTATATTTATTATAACTGTGCAAGGACAGACAGCCTGATACTGGGTAAATAAAGACAGATGTTTTGTTTGAAATCTTTTATTTATGCATTGCGGTGTGTGGACGTGTCGGTTTGTTCTCCATCATCTCATAGATCTCTAGCTGTTTCTCCAACCGTTCGCTCGTGTTCCAGTTCAATTCTGGACAGAATTTCATGCTCTCTAAAACTCATTATAGCCAGAAAACAGTGAGATGAAATTTCAGTATCATGCAGAGATGTCTAATAAAAACAGACTGTGTATTAACAGAAAGATAAAGGTCAAAGATAAACACAAAAGTTTCCGGACAGATCAAGAGTTAGAGCGCTAGCACACTTTCATCTCATAGAGCCAAATAGATTTACATGCGCAAACAGAAAACTCTTTACCTAAAGCTTTAGCAGCGAGATGAATGATAAAGATGGGGCCGGTGTGTGTGGGATCAAGTTGGCGTGGGCTGCGGGCTCCCCTGGACTACTACATAACAGAAACAGAAAGAAGACTATGGATGACATGGATCACGGGAATACCAACCTGCTCTCCACGACACAATTCCCCTCGGATTGTGCGAAGGAAGGCATTTTCATTTTCTAGATCATTTCAAGTTCAAGGAGAATCTCCGCAGCTCAGATGGCCCTAGAAAACGCTCGCTCCATGGTCAACAAAACTTTTAGTTGTAACAACTTCATTGTCTTGGTCGATCTGGATTTCTTCTTCATACAGTCTTGGATAAATGCAGGTGATTGAAGTCTCCTCTCTGAGCTTGTACCCCGTGACTTTACATGTTTTAATAACCCCTCGTCCGACTGGTCAAGGAGGAGGGTTGGCGACGGTTTATAAAAACATCTTCATTGCAGACTGTTGACCACTGCTTATCCTGCTAGCTGTGAGGTCCAATTAATTCATAACAATTCATTTAGTCCCATATTGATCATTCTTATATATCGACTAACAGCATTGAATAATTTTAACGAAGAATTTGCTGACGTTTTAGGGGACATCCTGACTAATCATGGTTTTATTTTAATTATGTGGGATTTTAATCTTCATGTTTGTTGTGCAGCTAATGCTTTGGCAAAGGACTTTTTAAATCTTATATCCTCCCTGAACTTTGTGCAATGGGTAAACCATCCCACTCACTGCCTTGGTCATACATTAGATTTGATATTAACTATGTCATAGTAGCGGCTGATGTTGTCGTTAGTGATACTGTCTCCTCTGATCATAGACTTGTGATCTCACCACTCTTCTTACTTCTTCATCTCCTACTATACCAACTCAAGCATGTTAGTCTTGTACTTTAATGCATTTTCTAACATGTATTTGGAGAATTACCTACCTATTACTTCTGAGCCGGTGTCCTTTGACTTGAATGTTGATGATCAGGTACATTCCTTCAATAACAGTTGTTGTAATATTTCAGATGCTATTGCACCATGAAAGCTTCTTAAACTAAAACGCAAAACCCAACCATGGATGAACGGTGTTATTAGGGCGCTCAGACAGCAATGTCTCCAATGCGAGCGAAAGTGGAAGAAGGATAGAAGAATATACTATGAAATGCTAATAGATTCTCTATCTAATTTTCAAAAGGCTGTCAAGAGTGCAAAGACGAAATATCTATCGGAAATGATAGCCAAAATTTCTTACTGTTCCCAAATTTTATTTTCAACTATTGACACTCACATGCAGACACTCACAGAGACGTCTTCCTCGTTATGGGAAAATTTCCTCAAGTACTTCTAGATAAGGTTTATAATGGCCGAGCTCAACCATCAACACTGATGAATTCTACCACCGACCACATTTTACCTACTAATCGCTGTAGTGGATTTGACTTGGTCTCTTAACAGACTTGTAAAGAAATCACTCTAAAACTAAGATCCACCTTTTCTCCTCATGACGTGTTGCCCCTACGGTTAATCAAACAAATCTTTGATACTATAGGCACAGACTTAGTGAACAGAATACATAACTGTCTTTTGACTGTTTCAGATGAGTTTTGACACTTCCGTGTCACCAATCCCAAAAAAAGCCTTCATCTGACCCCGTAGTTTATTCACATTTTAGGCTATACAAATTTTATGCTTCAAAACTATCTGAATAGAAATGGTATTTCAGATATATTTCAGTCTGGTTTTAAAAAGCTACACAGCACTGAGAAAGTCTATAATGACATTCTAATGTCCAATGATGCTGGTAATAATCGTAATACGATGACAATAATGTTGATAGATCTCAGATATCTCGCTTGGAGCGTTTTATCGGTGTCAGAGTTTGTTTCGACCCTTCCTGTCCAACAGAAGATTCTCAGCAAATTAGGGAAGCACTCTTCTTCTGTTGCTCATGCTACATGCCGTGTTCCTCAGGGATCAACTCTGGCACGATACTATTCTCACTATAAATGTTACAAATTGGCTCAATATTAAGGAGATTTGGGGTATCTTATCATTGCTATGCCGCTGAGACACAACTTTACATACTAGTTACGCGTTACGACACGTCTACCATAAACCAACTATCAGACTGTCTTCAAGATTTAAAAGCGTGGCTATCCAATAACTTCTATCACCTGAGTGAAGGTGTTCTGTTTGGGCCAACTGAAAAAAACTGATCTGAGCACTGTTCTCAACTCAACTCAACTCAACTTATTTATATAGCGCTTTTTACAATTTTCATTGTTACAAAGCAGCTGTACATGAGACGCATTGAATACAAGTATGAATTCTAAAGCAGCCCCCCCGGCCAGGCAGATAGTGCAAAACAATATGCAAACGGTGGTGAGGAACCCAAAACTCCCATCGAGAAAAAAAACCTCAGGGGAACCCAGGCCCAACCAGGGGATTCCAGTTCCCCTCTGGCAAAAGCTGCTGCCTCTGCACAAGCTCAACAGTGCTTGCACAACAAGGCTTAATAAAAAATATAAAAATTAACAATCTGTTGACTGGGTTCTCTCACATCATGTCATTCATATGTTGCTAAAGATCTGGGCTTTATTTTGGACAGCGCCTTAAAACTAAAGAAAAAAATTAACACGGTAGTCAGCTCCAGCTTTAACAAGCGAAAACTTAAACCCTTCCTTAGCAGGAAGAGAATTGAGATAGTAGTTCATGCTTTTATTTCATCACGACTTGACTACAATCGACTGAATCATGGGCTGTCTGTCTCATCTATTCATAGACTTCAATTGGTCCAAAATGCAGCTGACCGCTGGCTCACAGGCAGTAAGAAAAGGGACCACACTACACCTATTCCTCGTTCACTGCACTGGTTATTGGAAACAGTATTGTATTGAATTCCAAATCTTGTTGGTTGTCTACAAAGCCCTGAAGAATCTCTCTCCAATATCTGTCAGAGCGGTTCACTGAGCACAATCCAGGCAGATCGCTCACATCACAGACCGGTCATCTTCTACGGGTACCTAGATCTAGAGTAGGATGAAGGAAGGACAGAGCCCTGGTAGTAGCTGGCACAAAGTTGTGGAACAGAATGCCTTTATTTATCAAAACAACCCAAAACTTCAAAAGTCTTTTAAAAACCCATCTGTTTTCTTGTGCGTTTCATGTCTTGTGAAGGTATAATGTTCATTTCTGTTAATCGACATAGGAAACTTTGTAAAGCACTTTGGTCAACCAAGTGTGCTTTATAAATCTAATAAACTTGAACTTGAAACTTGAAAATGGAAGAATTGAATTTGTGTTATCCTGTGAACTGAAGATGAGGACATACGAGTGTAAACAAGTCATCTGTTCGCCCTTAAAAGAGATGCTGAGGACTGAAATGAGAATTCTGCTTAATAAACACGACATACAAATTAGATCTCAAATAGAAAAACACGAGCATTATGTAATATTGTCTGCTGTCGTGACATGTTGAATCAGGTACAGTATAAGTTATGATTCTTTTTGATCACAGTGTAATATAAAATAATCATTTAAGAATGAATTCTTTGAGGTTTTCTACAGTCTAGAAGTGTTGGGTTGTATTTGACCCTGCTGGGTAAATACTGCACAGAACAAACTGTTGGGCGAAAATAACCCAAAGGTTAATACTCGTCACCTATGAGACCTGTACACAAGTGTTTTCTGTCGTGTGTCTGAATGAATCACTGTGTCAAACATATAATTGTGTTTTCATTCACACATTGTGCTGTTAAAAAGATATTCATCTGCTGTCGTCTGAACATACTGTATGTGTCCTTACATGAAATCTCTCTCTCTCTCTGTCTCTCTCTTTCTCTCTCTCTTCTGTCTCTCTCTCTTCTGTCTCTCTCTTTCTCTCTCTCGCTTCTGTCTCTCTCTTTCTCTCTCTCTCTTCTGTCTCTCTCTTTCTCTCTCTCTCTCTCTCTCTCTCTCTCTCTCTCTCTCTCTCTCTCTCTTCTCTCTCTCTCTCTTCTCTCTCTTCTGTCTCTCTCTCTTTCTCTCTTCTCTTCTGTCTCTCTCTCTCTCTCTCTCCTGTCTCTCTCTTACTGTCTCTCTCTCTTCTGTCTCTCTCTTTCTCTCTCTCGTCTGTCTCTCTCTCTCTCTCTCTCTTCTCTCTCTCTCTCTCTCTCTCTCTCTTCTGTCTCTCTCTTACTGTCTCTCTCTATCTGTCTCTCTCTTTCTTCTCGTCTGTCTCTCTCTTTCTGTCTCTCTCTCTCTCTCTTTCAAGATTCAAGATTCAAGATTCAAAGGAGCTTTATTGCATGATAAAAGAAAATTTACATTGCCAAAGCACAAGATTTAAATATAAAAATGCAGAAATACAGATTAGGATAAAAATAAGATAGAATAAAATTAAAAGTCTATAAGTAAAAATATATATATATACACATCTCAATATAAACAGAAAAAGAGTTTAGATTAAGTTCTCAATGAGGGTGATAGTGTCAGTTTGTGTGTGTTGTCCTGTCAGTGTTGTGTTGTGTTGTGCTGGTTGTTCTTTGGTCGTGGCAGAGACTTGACATATCTTGCAGCCAGGTTTGAGCTTCTTGACTTTTCTCCCAGTATGTATGAGATCTTGTCCTTTTGTTGAAACTGGTCAAAGTCTTTGTGTAAGTTTGTAAACTGGGGAAGAATGTTTCTCTGATGTGTGTGTAGTTGGGACAGGAGAGGAGAAAGTGCAGCTCTGTTTCCACTTGATTGTGTGTGCAGTGTGGACACA
Source organism: Triplophysa dalaica (assembly GCF_015846415.1). Classification (NCBI taxonomy): domain Eukaryota; kingdom Metazoa; phylum Chordata; class Actinopteri; order Cypriniformes; family Nemacheilidae; genus Triplophysa; species Triplophysa dalaica. The sequence continues at coordinate 72,953 of NW_026622652.1, forward strand.
GTCGCTCTTCTCTCGGTGTCCATGTGTGTCTGTGTCTGCCGTCCTCTACAGTGAGCTGGTGATCACTGAGTCTGTACATGCTCAAACACTTTTCTTAGTTTAGGGTCTGATACGCTTGTGAGCTATTCTGACACTTTATATTCTCTCTTTAGTGACAGATAGCATTCCACTTTACTTTGCTGAGCTGTTGCTTCTGTCCAGTGTTGGAGATATTTCTCTTTTTGTATTTTCATCATTTGTTTAGTCTGGCTGGGGTTTGGGGTTGACTTGGGCATGTTTGGGGTTGTAGAGTTAGTTGTGAGATCAGTTGGATGAAGGGGTTTCTCTCTGGGCTCAGCTCTTGATGACTTAAGGCTTTGTGATGGAGTGTGTCTGTGTCGCTGTTCTTAAGGTGTGTGTAGAATTTTAAAGCTCTCTCTCTCTCTTTCTCTCTTCTCTCTCTCTCTCACTGCAAATGACTCACACTTATGATTTTGACCTATTGAGAAAAATCTGTCTGCAGGCCTTAATCTTACACCCCACATTTGCCTGCTGAAGAACGTTGGGTCAGAGATGTTAGATAAGTAAATAAAAGGCAGAAGAGCATCTATGAATCATTTGAGTCTGTAGATTCCCGCAGCAGTCCTGCAGACTCAAATGAGGGTCATTTTGTCGGGTAATGGCGTCTCTCTCTCTAGAGAATCCTTCAGTTTTTGTCTGTTAGAACAGCCAGCGACAGAGGAATCAACCTCTCAACAGGACAGAGAACAAACACACGCTCAAGTGCTCTCTCTCTCTCTCTTATCTCGCCCTATATTTACATGATCTTTTTTTGTCATTCTCTCTTTCATGTGTCTAACTTCCCTCTTTTCTCACATATCTCGATCTGTTTCTCTGTTCATCTGCATCAGTAAAGCTCATCATTATTCATTATTATTCTTGATGAGAGCTCATCAGAACAACCATTGACTTAATAATGAAGTTTTAATCTTAAATTCAAGAGGAGTGTGATCATTCTGTGCTGTCATCAGGCTTGTTTGTCTTTAAGTCGCTTTAACAATTCTGAGAAGATAAAGAAACTGTATTGAGAAAGACCTAACAGCAAATTTATTTTATTTAAGTGAAACCCTATTAAGTGGTCATTTCTGTTGATAGCTTTAACAAAGCAAAATGGAATCCTCCTCCTATTCCCTCCAGAAGCTGTTTAAATCGTCTCCTGTGCACAATAAAAGCCCCGAGATCTCACAAAGAACAAAATATTTCTCAACAGGAGAGAACATCATCAAAGCTATATGTTAATATGGGTTCATACTTTAATGATTTTTATGATATTGATACCAAAATGAAACAGAACTGAGAACTTTATAAGATGTGGGGATCTGGATAAGATCACCGTGAGAATGAGAACATTTCTTCTGGTTGACTTCATCGCTCTGAGAACCTCAGCGAATGAAAACTCAAAGAAGAATATTTCATCAGAATGTGAGTGAAGTGCAGGAATAAAGATTTCATTAAGAATCACGAGATTATCAGAGGAAAGATTTCAACATCACTGAGTCTCTTTCTGAGGCCTTCTCAAAGATGAACTATAGTTGTTTCAGATGAGAGTCGGAAACTTAACCAACTAACTTCATAAAGTTATAAGCAGCGCAGAATATGGGCCAGGGGTTCAACTTCTTAGTTTGTTTCATATGTGAAGAAGAAACCCAGAAACGTGGATGTTAAATATGTAAATATATGTAAATAGAGATGGTGAAATGTTCCTGCAAATTTTTATCTTCTCTTGAATTTTGCTCATGACTTTATATTAGTTTGAGAGACTTTATATACACAAATCAAACACCAAATAAACTCCAAATACAATCCAATGGAATCACTCTACATCAGGGTCAACAAATACTTTTCTTTCAGGGCCAGATTCCAAAAGTATAAATAACATGGGGGCCAATCTTTTTACCATATCCTCATTATTTATTATTTTTGTTATTTATTGCATTTTGTTCCTTTTATACTGTTTTTGTCGCAGTTACTTATAGGTCATATATTAAAATTCACACAAATATTGCATCCAGTATTTTTGCCTTTTCATGATATTTAATTCAAATGGATTTTGTCTTTTTAGTATTTTTTTTATATTCCTTGATGCATTAGTTTACCCAAAAATGAAATTGTTGTTAATTGACTCACCCCAGTCCCCAGTTCATCCAAGATGTGGGCGGCACTGTTTTTTTTTGAAGAAGTTATTTATGAAGATATTTAGTTGAACTAATAAAAGTAAAAAGCGAATACATTAATCTGTGAAAGAAACTATTATCGCATCTTCAGGTGAAATCAATCGCATTCCTGTGCCTCACACACTTAGAAGGGCAGATCCTTTGTAGTGTGAGTTCAGGAGGAATAACTGTTTAAATCATACATAATCAATGCAGTAGTAAAAACAACACAGTGTTCGTACTCTGAGACAACCGTTCATGTAGTGCACTCTTCTTGCAGTTAGCCTACTTTCAAGGGCACAAGACGCGTTTTGGAACATAACCTATCGCGTGCGCAAACCGATTGGCTGTGGATTGGAGATTCCCACATGGAAAGAACCTATATGAGGATATATGCACATATATGAAACCTATATGCAGTATATATGCACATATAGGCAAAATTGAGGTGCATACAGTTGTGTTCAAAATTATTCAACCCCAAATGCTGTAAATGGTTTTAGGGAATTTAGTGTACATTTGTAATTGTATTCAGAATGAAATTCTACAAGGACTTCTTAAAGAACCATATGCAACTAAAATGACATCAATTAGTTTTGTAATACAGTAGTAAATGTTTCTTTTGTGAATTCTTCATTGACATAATTATTCAACCGCTTAAAGACTACCACTCTGAAGAACAGAGGTTCAATGAAGTGTTTTCAATCAGGTATTGAAAACACCTGTGGATATCAGGGAGCAGCAATAAAGCCTAATAAGCACCAATTAGGCAGCTTTAAAATGACTGCGATACTCAGCTCCTTCTAGACATTTACTGGTGTGGTTACAAACATGGTGAGGTCAAGAGAATGGTCCAGGAAGACAAGAGAACAGGTGATTACTCTTCACAGGAAGGGCAATGGCTATAAGAAGATTTGCAAAGATGTTAAACATACCAAGAGACACCATAGGAAGCATCATTCGCAAATTCAAGGCAAAGGGCACTGTTGAAACGCTACCTGGTCGTGGCAGAAAGAAGATGCTGACTTCGACTGCTGTGCGCTACCCGAAGCGTAGAGTGGAGAAAAGTCCCCGTGTGACTGCTGAGGAACTGAGAAAAGATTTGTCAGATGTGGGTACTGAAGTTCTGCTCAGACAATACGGCGCACCCTGCGTAATGAAGGCCTCCATGCCTGAACTCCCAGGCGCACCCCCTTGCTGTCTTCAAAGAATAAGAAGAGTCGACTGCAGTATGCCAAAAGTCATGTGGACAAACCACAGAAGTTTTGGGATAGTGTTCTGTTGACTGATGAAACAAAATTAGAACTGTTTGGGCCCATGGATCAACGCTATGTTTGGAGGAGGAAGAACAAGGCCTATGAAGAAAAGAACACCTTGCCTACTGTGAAGCATGGCGGGGGGTCAATCATGCTTTGGGGCTGTTTTGCTTCTGCAGGAACTGGGAAGCTTCAGCGTGTGCAAGGTACCATGAATTCTCTTCAGTACCAGGAGATATTGGATGACAATGTGATGCAGTCCGTCACAAACCTGAGGCTTGGAAGACGTTGGACCTTTCAACAGGACAATGATCCCAAGCATACCTCCAAGTCCACTAGAGCATGGTTGCAGATTAAAGGCTGGAACATTTTGAAGTGGCCATCGCAGTCACCAGACTTAAATCCCATTGAGAACCTCTGGTGGGACTTAAAGAAAGCAGTTGCAGTGCGCAAGCCTAAGAATGTGACTGAACTGGAGGCTTTTGCCCATGATGAATGGGCGAAGATACCCGTAGATTGCTGCAAGACACTTGTGTCAAGCTATGCTTCACGTTTTAAAAGCTGTTATAACTGTAAAAGGATGTTGTACTAAGTACTAAGATTGAATGTCACTTGGGGGTTGAATAAAACTGATAATGATGTGAGCTCAGAAAAGACATTTGTGGTTATTTCATTATAAATGTTATGTTATTTGTCTGACCTACACGTGCCTCTTTGATTTAATTGTAAGCAGGATGACTGAATGATCATAATCAATGTCAAACCGACCAAAACAATCAATTTCAGTGGGGGTTGAATAATTTTGAACACAACTGTATATGTGCATATACAGGCCATATCTGTATTGCTTCTTTATATCCACATATAAGCCCTATATGTACATACAAGATATGTCTCCTATATAGCTCATGGCAGGATCTGGTGATTTTGTAGCTCATATCTCACTTTGGCATCTGTCATGATGCCTAGCTCATATTTAAAATCAAGGCAATAACTAACAAACTAAAAAAAAAATGCAAAAAACGTATGTATGTGCGAACACGTGAAATTGGTAATCACATGTAATTGGCATGTTATGGAATTTATCTATGGCAAATAAGTGAGAGGAGATGGAAAGCTATGATGTCTACACGTTTTGCTGAAACATTTACAAGGTCAATTATTTCTTGTATAAAGATAGTGGAAAGGAAGGAAATGTATAACAAATGGTTTGTCGTTTTTTTATTTTGTCAATCAAGCCTTTTTTTCCAATTTCAAGTCACTTCCAGATTACAGCTCACATCCACCACATTCAGATTACAGCTCACATCCACACATTCACCGTAACATCCACAAAATGCAATGCAAAATGCAATGTTTTTTAGTTTGTGACGTCTGCATGCGGCGTAGTTGATGATGTCATCGGCATGCGGCATTCACGCCGAAAGATACCGGCTGGGAGAAAAGATGGCGATATCAACATTTGAGATCCGCTATGTCTTACTTGAATGGGGACTATACTATTTTAGCCCTCGACTGTGTCCTGCATTTTTCATTTAAAGATTTTCGAGAAGCTGGTGGAATGAAGAAAAGGCCGCAAACCCTGGCCGGTGCAAACGGGCCAGAATGTTTGACGTGGCAAGTATGATATACCCTAACTTTAGCTGACGTTATGTAGTTACATACCACATTCAATGGTTTTGCTCGTACTTAAAGATGTGTAAAATGGATTTTGCTAGGTACCTGGCTGGCAACTAGCTTAGCTTTCTGGCTCATGTTAGCTAACTAATTTGCTAATGTTAGGGAAGTCAATTGGGACTAATGTTAGATTTGGTAACGTTAAACATGATTAAACGTTTGCAGTTCATGATAACATTTCAATTTTATTGCACCAGAATTTGAAAAAACTCTCCAAATTAAACTGTGTGCAATCGAGAGGGAGAAGGAGGACACACAAGGGCAAACAAATCGTCCCTCACATCCCAAAATCAAAGTACAGTGAGCAGCAGGGGCAGACTGGGAAGGCTTCAAAGAAAAGGTAACTGACTGCACCAATGGTGCTTTACTTAAAGTGATCTCCCCCTCTCTCTTGTTTCTTAATGTGTAGGCATGTGTGTAGGATTGTGCTTGTGTCATCTATGATGATTTCATGTGCTTTGTTGACAAGATGTATGTGCAAGGTGGTGTAACTTAAGTTAATAAGAGTTGGGCTAAAAGTCAGTCTGTCTCTCTCTGTCTCTCAAGGTTGACAATAAAAAGGGAGGGACTTCAAGATATAAGCACCAGGAGGGTGAGAAGCAGGAGGAGGGTCATGACATACTTTCAAAGAACAAGGTACACTACCAGTCTGCATCCTGTGTGTGTGGTGTTACACTTCATTCATGATGAGTACGATTTTTATGGGGGATAAGGGAATCTTATTTGTATAGCGCTTTTCACAAGACACACAAGTCACACCCAAAGCGCTTCACACATGAAAGGGAGGGGGTTCATTCACTCCTTGCTGATGGTGGTAAGCTACAATTGTAGCCGCTGTTTCCCATGGGTTAGACTGACAGAAGTGAGGCTGCTAACATCTGCGCCAACGGTCCCTCTGACCACCACCAACCATTCACACATAGGGATTGGGTGAAGTGTCTTGCCCAAGTGCCTTGTCTGCACCTGCAGGAGCCGGGATTCAAACCCCGACCTTCCATCATGGGACGATCCGCTCTCCCGTTACACTGTACTTGTATGTGTAATGACAATAAATTGAATCCAATCCAATCCCATCTGTGCCACTGTCGCCATTAAATTGCATCTTCTTTTTCCTCTGTTTCTCCCCCTCCCTCCAAAGTTTTGCGTGAAGAAGAGATGTTCTTCTAAATACAACCACGAGGAGGAGGAGGAGGCAACGAACAAGGTACACTTCCCAATCTGCCAACAACTGCAGAAGTTGTTCTTTATTTTAAAAGTTTTTTAATCAGGTTGTTTTAAACTGTTGACGACAATGATATAGCCTATGGGGTTGTGTTAAATTTGTGCATGGTCTGTTTTGTATTTGTAGAATGAATGTTTTCTCCTGTAAAGCACTTTGGTCAGCCTGCTGGCTGTTGTAAATGTGCTATACAAATAAATGAACTTGAACTTGAAGTTGTTCTTTATTTGTGTTCAAGCAAACGAAAAAACGCTTGTGAGTGGCAAAATTTTCTTATCCAAGAATTTTCTCTGCTTTGGATGCACATGATTGACCGTGTGAATGTTAACAATGCAGTCCCCATGACGGACATGTGCATATGAAAGAACGATGCCGCCTAAAAAAAGGGGGATGATGTTGCCAATAAGAATTTCTTTCAGATTTAGCAGAATCCAATCAGAATCTTCCAATAGACGTCTTTACATGACGCATTTTTTTATTATGATCAGCCCTTTATCCAAAATATGTGTCCAATTGCAGCTGTACTGTAAGCACTTTGGGTTCCTGTTGAAGCACAATATTATTATTATTATTATACTGATTTATTATTTTTGTCTTCTCTAGATGCTACATTGAAGAAGCGGCCAGCAGCCACCCGAGGGCAGATAGGCACGTATTTCAATTCGAAGCTCACGGACCTGAGAAGATCATGAAGATCAGACGAAGATTATCGTCTTATTTTTGTTCTTGTACTATTTGATTGTTTGTAAGTAAATAAAAATATGTAAATTTGACATAATGTCACACAAAATTCAAAAAATGGGCTGGACAAAATTATTGGCACCCTTTCAAAATTGTGGATAAATAAGATTGTTTCAAGCATGTGATGCTCCTTTAAACTCACCTGGGGCAAGTAACAGGTGTGGGCAATATAAAAAAACACACCTGAAAGCAGACAAAATAGGGAGAAGTTGACTTAGTCATGGTATTGTGTGTCTGTGTGTGCCATACTAAGCATGGACAGCAGAAAGAGGAGAAGAGAACTGTCTGAGGACTTGAGAACCAAAATTGTGGAAAAATATCAACAATCTCATGGTTACAAGTCCATCTCCAGAGATCTAGATGTTCCTTTGACCACATTGCGCAACATTATCAAGAAGTTTGCAACCCATGGCACTGTAGCTAATCTCCCTGGACGTGGACGAAATAGAAAAATTGATAAAAGGTTGCAACGCAGGATAGTCCGGATGGTGGATAAGCAGCCCCAAACAAGTTCCAAAGAAATTCAATCTGTCCTGCAGGCTCTGTCAGTGTCAGCGCGAACTATCCGTCAACATTTAAATGAAATGAAACGCTATGGCAGGAGACCCAGGAGGACCCCACTGCTGACACAGCGACATAAAAAAGCAAGACTACAGTTTGCCAAAAACTTCTTCTGGGAAAACGTCTTGTGGACAGATGAGACCAAGATAGAGATTTTTGGTAAATCACATCATTCTACTATTTACCGAAAACGGAATGAGGCCTACAAAGCAAAGAACACAGTACCTACAGTCAAATATGGTGGTGGATCAAAGATGTTTTGGGGTTGTTTTGCTGCCTCTGGCACTGGGTCCCTTGACTGTGTGAAAGTCATCATGAAATCTGAGGATTACCAAAGAATTTTGGGTCGCAATGTAGGGCCAAGTGTCAGAAAGCTGGGTTTGTGTCCGAGATCGTGGGTCTTCCAGCAGGACAATGACCCCAAACATACTTCAAAAAGCACCCAGAAATGGATGGCAGCGCTGGAGAGTTCTGAAGTGGCCAGCAATGAGTCCAGATCTAAATCCCATTGAACACCTGTGGAGAGATCTTAAAATTGCTGTTGGGAAAAGGCGCCCTTCCAATTTGAGAGACCTGGAGCAGTTTGCAAAGGAAGAGTGGTCCCAAATTCCTGATGAGAGGTGTAAGAAGTTAATTGATGGTTATAGGAAGCAATTGATTTCAGTTATTTGTTCCAAAGGGTGTGCAACCAAATATTAAGTTAAGGGTGCCAATAATTTTGTCCAGCCCATTTTTGGAGTTTTGTGTGACATTATATAAAAAATTGCTTTTTTTGTTTTTTTCCAATACACACAATGGAAATAAACATGTGTATAGCAAAACATGTGTTAATGCAATACTTTTCTGTGAGAAATACTTGATTTTCTGGAAAAAATTCAGGGGTGCCAACAATTTTGTCCATGACTGTATATAGGTACATGTATGCACACATATAGGTACATGTATGCGCATATATGTGCACATATATGCGCATACATGTGCATATATGTGTGCATATATGTGCATATAATATAGGAAAACGGCCAATTTTATATATGTCACATATATTAAAAACCTATATCAAAACCTATATTAAAACATATATGTTCATATAGGTTTTTTCCGTGTGGGTTATAACGTTGTAAATAACATAAAGTTTCTTGGACCTACCGATCAAATGGCTTTATTGGACGTCAATGTACCGTTATGAGCCGCGGGTGTAATGTAGCAGCGTTTTGGACTTTCAATGATGTGGCATCTCAGGACGTGTATTTCTTAAAGGCTCTTCACTTATTTGACAAGTTAAAGCCGCCAGTTGACAAGCTCTGCTCTACAGACACTTCAACAGTTGTTTTGTCAGCAAAATGATGTCACTTCCTGTAAAAGATGATGTCTTGAGAGAACCGTCTATTAATCGGAATATGTGTAGTGTAGGATCCAAAAGTACATCTACAGCAGATAATGAACTTCAATCTTCAGTTTATATGTTTCTCTAGATAAACAAGATTGATGGAGAACTTCTGAATCATTCTGACTTCAGCACAGTGTGCACCACTGCTCTTCTGACACACACGTACACACACACACACACACGTACACACACACACACACACGTACACACACACACACACACACCATATAATGTCATCAGGACCACAAACACAATGTTTCAAGGACTTCATCAAGTATTTATCAGAAAACAAGTAAAACAGAGCGAGTGAGTGTTAAAACAATGATGAGGTTCATCTCAGTTCACACGACACCAGAAGAAAGTCTAGATTGTAATAATAATCCAGCTGTTACTCTGAGCGTCTGGAGACATGTTAAGATTTTACAGGCCTCTATGAAAGTGTCATTATATTTTACATCATTTCACAGAGGAAAAATAAACATTCACAACCGCCAACTGCTTTATAATCTACA
>NW_026622652.1:87500-134052 GCF_015846415.1 Triplophysa dalaica
GCCATAAGTTATCAATGCACCAAAAAACATGCTTCATTCTCATAAACAGGAATAATCTTCATCTCACACGAGTCCTTTTTTTTGTGTGTTCTTCCTCCGGTTCTGTTGAGTTTCTATGTGCCGTGTGACCTCGTGTTCCTGGATCTCATCGTGATTGTTCTCTCTCTGTTTAATTGAATGTTATCTTCTCCGCCGAGTTATTTCTGTTCCGGCCGTTTGCTGTGATACAGCTGGCCTGTAATTTGCTGCTTGAATCGAGCTGACGGAGGCGGACGAAGTTTCTCTGCGCTCTTAATAACCACCATCAGCAGCTTCTCATGTCATGAGACAATTAGCTCCTCCAGACTCCGACAGAAAGAAGAAAAAAACTCACAACCTTTTGTTAGCACCTGATAACTCCGTATGTGTTAACCTCAGTCAGTTTAACGTGCGTTATTAACTTCTTAAAGGTTCATCGTCTCGCTGTATTAATCCGTGAACTTAAGAGACGCTATAATGTCTCAGGTCCTTTTTAGATGAATCATCTTTTATTCCATAAATAACTTCTTGAAGAGAATCAATGATAGCGTCTGAAGAATTGACTGTTAATTAACCACCGCAGCTCATGTTCAGGTGAAATCAATTTAATCTAAGACACTTCTCGTCATTGTGCACAGATGCAAAAAGCATTTGTAAAAGCACATTGTGAAACAAACACACAATAAATATAGACAAAGTATAAAACGATAAAAACTGTCATAAAACACAATAATTGATAGTATTAGTGCAAATCTTCCAAATGATGAACTTTAGTGATACTATCTGAATAATTTTCTGTAAGAATTTATATAAATGTTAATCAATTTATTGACACTAAATGTCAATAATAATAGAGTTACTTTACAAATCTATTTTTTCGTTTTACTACAACATAAAAATGAAAATAAGGTCATAACCCATCACCCTAACCCATCAGAAAGGAAATGGGTGTTTTCAAACAGCTGGTGAGGTTGTTTTCTTCAGTATGATGTTATGAATGTGATGAATAAGGGTTTTCACGGCAGATTTCCAGCACATGTCCGTTGAATTCCTAACACTCCAGGAGCACACACACACATGCGGCACATCTTGAATAATTCATGTTTTATGTTTGTGATGAATGGTGCATCACAGCAGATGTTGTTCCTCTGGTCACAGTGGAGGTTCTGAGCCGGACCGGCAGCAGAATGCCAAACAGGGCTCATGGGAAGATGTGAAGATGCTGAGTGTGATCATGTTTAATTCTGCTGCTGTTTCAGGCGTCCAGCGAGCCGCCGCATTAATTACCTTCAATAAGAGCACTGACCGCCGCCTGTGAACATCAAACGCTGCTAATAAAAGAGCCGTGTGCATGGAGCTGGTTTGAAGGGCTTTCACAAGAGCTCATTTCCTGCAGGTTAAAGCCGTCGTTTGTCATTTACAGCTCGGCCGTAACACGAAAAAGAGAGTTAAACACGCGTAGAACGAGAGAAATCAAGCTTTGTAGATGGACGTGTGTGTCAGCGATGATTCTCCTCTTCAGCTTTAATTGATCTCCTTTGACATATGAAAATAAACCTGCTGCAGACATCATCTATCAAATCTATCTGATTATATTTCACAGCATTTATAAAGTCCCAGTTTACTTTCCCATGCATAAAACAAGACTTTTAATGAGATTTCATCCATCTGAACCCTGACTTTGTGCACGTTAATACTTTACAGAGAAACTTACTGTAATGAAATACAACATTATACTTCAGTACCTGCATTATCAGGACAAAAACACACACATGACACCAGTGTTGAGTTTAACTAGTTGCTGTAATATAATTACTTTTTTCTTGTAAAAGTAAAGTAAGGGATTACTCTTATTTTTTCTACAATTTAGAAGCCAAGATTTAGAGAAACTAGTCCATGCTTTCATCACCAGCAGGGTGGATTACTGTAATGGACTCCTTACAGGTCTTCCCATCAGACAGCTGCAGCTCATACAGAACGCTGCTGCCAGGATTCTGACCAGAACCAAAAAATCTGAGCATATCACTCCAATCCTCAGGTCCTTACACTGGTTACCAGTTACTTCTAGAATCAACTTCAAAGTATTATTAATTGTCTATAAATCACCCAGGATCTAAATACATCTCAGAAATGTTCATTCAATATAAACCAAACAGACTTCTCAGATCATCAGGATCAAGTCAGTTAGAGATAACAAGGGTTCACTCAAAACAGGGCGAGTCAGCGTTTAGTCATTACGTCACCTGTAGCTGGAATCTGCTTCCAGAAGACATCACACATTCACCAACAGAAGCTTCTTTTAAATCCAGATTAAAAACACACTTGTTTAGCTGTGCATTCACAACCTGAGCACTGTGCTGCTTTACATCAACTGCACTTCTATTTATCATTTATTTTATTTTTGCTCTTATTCTTTTTATATATAAACACACATTTTTAATCAATTTTATTGCTGTTTCATTGTTTCTTAAAATCTTAAAAAATATTTGTGAGCTTAAATCATTTGCATTTTAAAGTTACGTTTTATATCTTTCTGTCAATCATTTTATGTAAAGCACTTTGAATTGTACTTGTATATGAAATGTTATATATAAATAACTTGCCTTGCCTTGCCTTTCCTAACTCAATTCCAGTTACTTCTGAAATAATTAAACTAATACTAATAATATAACATATGTGTGAGCAACACTCCATCCAGGGTGTATCCTGCCTTGATGCCCGATGACTCCTGAGATAGGCGCAGCCTCCCCGTGACCCGAGGTAGTTCGGATAAGCGGTAGAAAATGGATGGATGGATGGATGACAAGTCTAACTTTAAAATCTGTGCTTTAATGTATAATTCTCACATTTGTCAGTTAATAAGAATACTTTATGTAGCTTTACATTATTTATTTGAATTAATTAAAAGAGCCGTTTCATGTCTATCCATAAATCACTGAACTGATCAAAGTTGTTGTAGGATATAGAAAGTTATCAGTAATAAGTCATTAAATACTTTGTGTAGAGAGTCATTTCTACAATAATCTCATTACACTATTAATATGTCATGAGTAACTAGTAATTCATTACTTTTACACAGTAATTTACCCAACACATGATAACACACTTAGCTTTATGATCAGTGATTGTGCTGATTTACAGTAAGACTGAACTATGAGTTTTCAGATACAGACGGTTGATTTTCCTATGAAGTTTATTGAGCTGTATAAGAAGACAGCTGGAGTGTTTAATGAAAGAAGCCAAATTAATTAATATATAAAAGTTTATAACTATTCACCATCTGTTGTGATCAATGCAGATGTTCTTCCATTTCACACTGAGAATGATTTCCTCCGTCAGCATCATCTAATGTAAGAGTAATAATAATAATAATATTCTGTCTGAAAATCAGCATCCCCGTCCCGTCCTGTCTGATACTCTTAAACTCAGGTTGTGTAATGGAGAGAGAGAGAGAGAGAGAGAGAGAGGTGATGTGATCTATCAGACCTTCCATCTGTGTTGCGTGTGCGTTTTAGGACACAATTACATGAAGAACTCTGGAGCACAGACACAGAATTACTTTGGGGCTTTTTTAACGACGCCAGACAGAAATTCGATTAAGATTAATTTGAGCCGAGCAAGCAATTTTGGGGGAGGTTAGAAGCAATTTCTCCGCACATCATTGGTCGCACAATGCCTGTAATACGGTGAAGGCAGGAGCTTGAGTGTTACAGACGCCTCATCTACCGTTTCCATCTGCAAACCTCCATTATACTGAAGAAAGGCCCATTACCTCTGCCAAAACTCCTGCACCGGCCACAATTAAACACCCCTGACAGTGAAACCAGCCTTCTGTTCTCCACCGGCCCAGACCTCAAAGATAAACTATCATAAAGAGTTCACAATAACACAACACCTGCATGACCTCATCATCACACACGTCACAGCAGTCACCTTAAAATCTCTCTCTTCACTTCACTGGATCTGTTCTTCAGATCACAAACTACTCAAATCATTTCTTCTCAATCTCACTGTCTGGTAATCACTCCCTATACACTCATCTAATGCTCTACTGGAGAAAGAAACACATTCGATCCCATGATGCACTGCAATGAAGAACAGACAAGCTAATGTTTTCATTCACACCTTCATGTGATGATAGGAGTGTATATGAGATGATTTCTTCTTTTTAAATGCAGAGACATTCTGAATCCACACTCACTCCATCACTCTATAGGCCCTTTTCACATGACGTCACGCATCCTCCGTTCTGTGGCGAAGCTGTGTAGCGTTACTTCTGCTAGCGCCTCAGAATGGACTTCACCAAGTTACCTTGCAGAGCTGTCATAAATACGGCTAGATGATGTACAACTGCATGCAGACAAATTCAAAGCAAGATAAAGGATACAAATTATGTGTTAAAAAGTACCTGTTTCATTATGAAGGGAAGTTTTTTTTCTTTCTTTTTTTCCAGTGTAGTTACATTTCAGCGCGATGGCAAAACGGAAGTTCTTCTTCTTGTTGTTTTAAGAAGGATGTTATGATTCACAGCTTTGCAAATAGGCGGAAGTTAAATTCATTGTCATTGTGAAAAGTGCCTAAAAAGATTTGTTTATTTGTAAAGGCCGATGAACGAAAGCAGTTTTAAAGTTTTAAATATGTAAGAAAAATGAGTTTTTTATGTCAATTGTTGAATTTTGTTTTAGGCCAGGCTAAGCTGGCGGTTTATATAAGCAGGAAGAAGAAGTTGAACATGATGAAATAGTTGTTTTATTTTCAATGTGGTACAAGCAAGGATATTGACTGATTATCATTATTATAAGTATATGGATGATCTCTCTCTCTCTCTCTAAATATGACATTATGTGGGCTTTTAAAAAGCATTTAAAAAAATTAATTAAACAAAATCTTGACGTGATGTAGTGGATGTGTAAATATGGATAATAAAGGTGTGTAAAATCTCTTTCTCTCTCTCTCTCTCTCTCTCTCTCTCTCTCTCTGGAGGTTTTCAGAAAGGTCATTTTCTTAGCGCCAGAGAAACATCGTCTTTGTTTAATACAGATCACCTGTCTTCATTGGGTAATTCATCACGGCGAGCCCGCTGGAGAGATCTGAGCAATGACACACGTGGAGCTCGCGCGCTCCTGCGACATCACGATACTGTTTAAAGGACGATCTTCAGTTTAATCTGTGTCCTTCCATCAGACCCCCACATGTATCAAAGACCCCTCTCACACAGCACGAGACGAGACGGCTGGATGTTGACCGCTGTCAGCCTGGACATCATCTGTCTGTGTCCCGCTGACATGGAGAGTAAATGTTTGTCTTTGTTCTGTGTTTACAGTGTTTACTCGGCCTATGAAGAGTAATCTTTCCATCTCTCTCTGTCTGGTGTCTTATAAACTTGTCTTATGCCCAATCCTACTGCACTAAATGAGGAACAATCCATCTCATCATGATGCAATAAAACATCACAATCTTGTATGTACTAATCACATCTGAGACACAAAAATCACTCAGAAATGAAGAATTTGTCATCATTTATTCTCTCTCATGTTATGAACCCGTCTGGTCTGTGCAAGACAAGAGATCTCGTTCATTGTTCATCAGTGTTTATGTTCACAAACACACATCATCTTCTTAGAGAAACTGTAATACAACAGATGATACGGTCTGATGGATTTCTGTCATGTGAACCGAGAGAAGTGACAACATAAATCACCCACATCAGAATCTGAAGGAGATCTTGTTTATATGACCCTCACATTACATTCAACTATAAACATATGAGGACCGTGAACAAGAACAGTCAACTGAAGGAATCATTGATTCATTTGTTAATGACTTTATGAGACTTTCATCAGTTCTGAAGATTTTGACTTTCCTCATGTCTTGTGTGTCCTTTTTATTTGCTGCCAAACCTCCAACAATTGCATAATAACACATTTAAATAAATGATCAGTATTAATTACCCAATAATATTTGACAAAATATTTTTTATTATCCTTCAAATGAGATTTCTGTCTACATGAAATTTAGATTCTTTCTTTGAATTGTTAAAACGCCTCTCAAAATGCTTGCTTCAGATGGGAAAAGTGGCGAAAATCAAACCCAGTCTAAATTAATTTATGACGGATGAAAATATGGGAGGCAGTGATGTGGATGACACAATCTGAGGTCGTATTTATTTTTTATCGGACTCGATATGTAATGTATTAATATAATTTTGAGTAACACTGTTGATTTACACAACCACAGGCGACGGCAAGCTAAAGAACCCATCCCACATGTAGAAAATACTAATAAGTGCAGATACTGTAGTGTTTCTGAAGCTCACTATAGCACATATTACAGCAGACTTGTGAGTGTTGTTTCAGAAGGACCTTTAATATCCGCTTGTGTCGACTGCTCTTCGTATCTCACGTCTACAATTTATCAACAAACATCCAGATTCAGCGCAGTGACCTCTGCAGGGATCCAGTGAAGAAGCTCCCCATCAGCGGATCCCAATGAAAGCAATTAAACGAGTCCCCAGCTACTAAAGAGCTTTGTGTGAAAGAAGAGGAGGTGTAAAGTTCTGCTCCAGTGACCCGTGACCCAGAACTACAGCTCCAACACTTCAGAGAATTAAACACACAAAGACCAGACACCAGCAGACAGTGAGCAAAGACCAGACCTTTTCAAACGCTTCTCAGCGGGGACGCACGTACAATCATTTTTCATTTTATTCCAGCAGCGGTCACGCTCTCGCCCGTCCTCACGCTCTGATCAATACATCTGTGTGTGTGTGTGTGAACGCCCGTGATACACAACCATCACACTCTCATTTCATCTGCCTGTGAGAAATAACAAGACTGTTAGAAACTAAAGGTCTCAGTGATGTTCTCACATGAGTTCAGACTCTTGAGCTCCGTCTTCAGTTATTGATGGATGTACAACAAGATGCTTGATGCATTAAAAACCCGCTTATTCTTCTTTAAAGAATCATCACCCGCACACACACGCGTGCACATACACACGCACGGACGTCAACGCATGCACATACGTACACACACGTCTGGTTTATCATCTCTGTGGGGACAGTCTACAGGTGCAATGACTTTTATACTGTATTTACTATATACACTCCCCTAAAGGATTATTAGGAACATCATACTAATACTGTGTTTGAGCCCCTTTGGCCTTCAGAACTGCCTTAATTCTACGTGGCATTGATTCAACAAGGTGCTGAAAGCATTCTTTAGAAATGTTGGCCCATATTGATAGGATAGCATCTTGCAGTTGATGGAGATTTGTGGGATGCACGAAGCTCCCGTTCCACCACATCCCAAAGATGCTCTATTGGGTTGAGATCTGGTGACTGTGGGGGCCATTTTAGTACAGTGAACAACTTGGCGATCGGGTCACCATGACAGCGCTGAACTAATCATTGTTTAAAGCTCAATGTGCAGGTGCTAAAAGTGTTCTCCACCATTCATTTCAACACAAGGTTTTAATGTCCTGCTGCTTTTCAGTTTCAATGAATGATCACACGACAGCGTTGTTACTGTGAGGGAAACACAAGGAAAGAAAGAAGTAAGGCCAGACAGATTTGTTCTGATTTTGTTTCAAGTTGTTCTCTAAGAGGGATAATATTTGGGTGGGAGGGAACCGTCCTTTTATAAAGTTATAATTTATAAAGTAAAGTTATAAAGATGTGGTTTCTGAACTTGTATTTTGATAGTTTAGCAATTTGGCAACATGTTATTCCAGATAAAACTTCTGAGCTTGAGACACTGAGCTTCTTCAAAGTTTTCATTTTTGATCTTTATGCTACAAACATAAACACGTTTGCTTCAACTTTACTTTAAATACTTAAGCAAAAAAGTTTAATACAAAAATACTTTTGATACTTAAGTACAATATTGATCTGTTACTTTAAGACTTTTACTCAAGTCATATTCTAAAAGGCTTACATTCACTTCTACCAAAGTTATTTTCTGGCAAAATATTTCTACTTTTACTCTAGTGTTGCTTTTAGGTCCTTTATACATCACAGTGTGTATTCAGGTTTAGGTCCCCACAGGATATAAAAACAAGGCCACAGACACACACAGACACACAACCAGCTGTTCTCTAGGTGAATACTTCTAATGAATACTTGAATACTTCTTATGTATTTATAAGAAAAACTTCTATAAATGTACAGTGAAGAGTTTTCCTGACACATTAAGGATTTGTAGCTGTCAATAAACGTATGATAGAGGAATAAAGAAGCGGTTGTGTGTGTTTTCTTCAGTCAGATGGTGATGTCATACAGCGCTGTACTTGACTTCTCTGCTTTATATACGAGTGAAGTGGGAGTCTTGAGTTGTTGTGGGTCACATTAACACACACGCACAGCGACAGGACAGATGGTGTGTGTGTGTGTGTGTGTGTGTGACACTGAGTGTTATTCATATGCACAGCAGTGAAGTTTGTGTTGTGTGCGGTCAGGACACATGGAAACAAATGTCTCTATTAGATTATCACCTCAGCACCCACACAACAGCTTGTCTCTACCTCTCTCTCTCTCTCTCTCTCTCTCTCTCTCACTCTCTCTCTGTCCCTCTGTCTCTGTGTGTGTGTGAGCGCGGGGGGGGGGCGGCTGGAAGTGAATTGTTCTGTTATCACAGCATCAGTAGTATGAGCCGCGGGCTTCAGTCCTGTGGATCATTTTAATGCCCAGAATGAGAATCGGGGAGTTAATGAGAGCGCTTCTCCTCGCAGGCTCGTATCAAAGCCCCTCACACGTGCCGTTAACCCCCACGCCAGCCGGAGATGAGCCATTCACCGGACTATTTGTGTTGACAGTATCAATACGCGCAACCCACACGCTGGCATATCAGCGGACGGCTGTGAGAATAAAGGGAAATGATGCATTGCTCCGCCTCCGGTCCAAACACAAGCGCTGGTGTCGGCCGTCTGCTCGTGACACTCATAACACAGCTGATGATGAGAAATGCTCAGGGAGGAACATCGTTTATTGAACGAGGTCACGTGACCTCTCCGCTTCTCTCTGCGCTGTGGTACACGTCCACTGAAAGAGGGTTTTCATCTCATGCCTCTGGATCACACAAGAGACAACATGAGAGACGCACAACACCACACGTTCACATAAACACAGTGAGTCTACAGTCTGTTATCTGTCTTTAGATGTTGTGAATGACACACGAGGGCCGAACGCTTCAGCATCACAGCAGGGCTTCTCTCTGGGGTTAAAACACGCCAATAACACACATGTTAAAGGTCACCAGTGTTATCCACTTTAAACAGATAATCGCTCACATTTAACACTTTGAGTGATTTGAAGAGAGCGCAGCGGGTGCGACCCTCTCGTATCTGAAGAGACCAGAGGAAATGTCAGCGTGTCTGTAAATCACACACATCTCATGTGGGGACTGGTCTTCTTCATCTAAAGACTCTTACAATGAAAAGAATGTTTTACCACAACATTGTGTATCTTTTCTAAACACAAATGCAGACGACATTTTAAAGTTGAATACTTCTCATTGCAACAAAAGCAAAAAATTCAAAACAGATTCCAAAATGATTCTTCAAATCTATTCCCAGACCCTAAAATTCAATCAAATGCCCTGAGAATAGAGGAAATCTGCTTTACAATCATTTACGGTGAAAGTCACATGTGTGAATGGCGTGCATGCACACACGTTTGACACACATTCACACACACACACGTTTGACACACACACACACACACACACACAGATATTGGGTCTCCATGTTTTATGGGGACATTCCATAGACACAATGTTTTTTCTACTGTACAAACCATATATAATATTCTTTAATGTTAAAAGTTAGTGACCTGCAGACACATGAAGCTCAGATCTGATTCATTCAAACACTGAAGCATGTGCTGTAGTAAAGTGTACGGGTGTATTATAGGAATGACTCATAAACACTGAAGTATGCTTTAAGATGCACTGCGGTACGGTTTAGGAACAGTATTCAGGATTTGAACTGCAGTTACTAGAGTCAATACTGAAGTATAGTACAGTATGTTTTCATACCAGTCTAGTGATAGTGTGATACTGAACAATTCCAAACCAACTGCACGCACTTCAAAAAATACCACAGTACAGGTCCAAACACATGACAGTGTTACCATAGTAACAGCTAGCATAGTTTGCCTGTGCCGGTGACATCAGAAGAGAGGTTTTCTTCATCTTGTGACAGTCTGGCTGCCGTCTGCTGCATTCACACATTCAGATTTACAGATCCAGCTTTCATTTCTCTGGAAGTTTTGCTTTCTGAAGTCTTTGGAGATAACAGACAGCGAGGGCTGACGTCTGTCAACAGCTCAGACTCAGAGGTTAAATGTCGTCCAACACTATAACCTGCTTCTTTTATTCATGAGAATGAAGACGGCTCTGCAGTGATGAGGTCACGAGGACACACGTTCATATGATGTCAATTCACACATTCTATTCAAGAAGAATTCAGAAAAACACTTCTGGTGTGTGTGTGCGTGTGTGTGTGTGTCTCTGTGCTTTATTGTAACTATGATTTCTGATATATAATAAAAACCTTGAGTGATGTGTGTGTGTGATGTGTATGTATGCATGCATGTGTGTTATATACTGATCTCACAACAGTGCTTTAAAGAGCAATGATGCATTAAACAATCCGTTGGTATGAAAATCATCATCATCATCATCATCATCATCATCATCATCATCTGATTTTACCAGCAGGAAATAAAGTGGAAACGTTCAGAAGAGAAGAGGTCCTGTTAAAGCTCAGTGATGAAGATATCATTACACACAATCTGACAAACTCCTCAACTGACCATCAAACAAACATCTCAATGTTTTCATCTCAGACATCAATAAAACTTCCCCTCACAGAAAGACAGACAGGAAGTGGGCGTGTCAACAAGCAGTGACACCATTCTGTCAGGCACTTCTGTTTCCCTGGTGAAAAACTAAATCATCATCCACAAATATCACAGATATGTGATAAGAGTTTACTGAAACAAGTGTGAATAATGCACAAACATACTGATGTCTTTAAAGAGCTTCTGGCTCACTTAAAGAGACACTTCAGACAAAAATCATCATTTATCCCCCCATGTGTTTGTAAACCTGTGTGTGAAACACAACAGAAGATATTTTGAAAAATGTCTCAAGGGTTTTGTGTTCATACAATGGAAGTGAAAGTGTTGTTTGATGATCAACATTCTTCAAAATATCTTCTGTTGTGTTTGATGAAGATATGAAAAGAACTCTATCTCTCTCACATATCATATAAAGTTCATTATGAAACACTCCACCTTTTCTTCCTCATTTCTCAAACTAACACTGTTTAGACTGTGTTCGTACTGTTGAAATGTTTAGAAATGAAGTCACAGAGTTCTTAATCAACATGAGAATAAAAGCAGTGAAACAGATATTTGGCTGAACTGTAAGAGTTCTCGCTCCGAGCAAAGTCTCTGTTATAAAAAAGATGGAAGAATATGGAAGATAGAAGTTTATTGTCAGCACATTATGAGTGTTTAAGTTAAATGAGCCAAAAGCATATTCAAAACTTTTATTAAACTTCACTTTCTTCAGCTCAATTTAAGGCAGACGGCAGAAATGAAATCTGTCTTCAGTCTGATCTCACAAGAAAAACAATAGAACTGCACACACACACACACAAGACATCCTCACATTCAAGAGAAATAAATATTCTAAACAAATACACAGAATCCCCCAGAGCGACACACACATGATGAAATATGTCCCCATCAGACACGTTCAGATATTCACCAGCTTTATCAGATACGCTCCGTTCTTCAACATCTGCCGTCTGTCTGACTGAAAACAATCTGACCGCATGTTCAGCCGAACTTAAATCAAACCCTGTGACCCAACAGAACCGCATGACATCACCATATCTCTCTCTCTTCACACCACATCACCTCATATAGAGAGATCGCTCACGTGATGTGGAATCATTCATGTGCTCGTGAGCCACATCTACTGACCATCTATTAACTCATGTCATTGTTGTTTCTGTTGGAGTACATGTGACTCGTACTTTAAACCTTTTCATCTCAATTGATTCATCAAGTAAAGTGAAAGTGTTAAC
This sequence comes from Triplophysa dalaica, assembly GCF_015846415.1. Taxonomy (NCBI): domain Eukaryota; kingdom Metazoa; phylum Chordata; class Actinopteri; order Cypriniformes; family Nemacheilidae; genus Triplophysa; species Triplophysa dalaica. The sequence goes on from NW_026622652.1 coordinate 99,612, forward strand.
AGGGCTTGAAAGTATTAAAGGAGAGTTAATGTAGCGACAGAGGTGAACATGACCCAAAGTCAAGATGTGTGTTCAGCCTGCTGTTTCTCATGAGGACAGAAGAAAATTCATCATTTCATGAGACACAACACAGCAGAGAGACATTAAACACTGAAGAGAGAGAGAGAGAGAGACTCTGGGGTCGAGTCCTGGAAATGACTAACTTGTTCTACTTAAAGATCTTTAAATAGGATGTGTGCTTAGATCTGATCCTCATCAAATCATACACACCACAGCTCACGGGACACACATGCACGCACACACAGTTATGCACGCTCGCGCACAAACACACACGCACAAACACACGCTTAAACACATATTTTTGCTTTCATTAGCTGGTCAGCCGTTTAAATAAACGTCATTGCAACGTCATCTTCCCTCCCGAGCCTTTCTGGCAGAAGTGATTATACTGTAATATTATTGACACATACAGCACACGAGCACTGAACACTACACATATGTGATGATTTCATACTGTACCTGCAAGAATCATGTGTGTCAACACACACCACAAGAATTTCAACGCTTCAGTTGTGTTTATTCATGTTATCAGAAGCGGCCACAGAACACAACAAGTGAGAACTACAGTCAGACGATTATCATCATCACAACAGAAACTCCTTCAGGGTGTTTTACTAGAATGCTTCCTTAAAACCATGAGGATCTACAGTAAGAGCACTATACAGCGTGTCATGTGTTTGGAAGATTCCCATTGGCTGAGAAAATCATTACAAACTCGACAACGCTCTATATAGGATATGAGATTTACAATGGCTGACACGAGACCCTTTCTGTAAATAAACTCAAGCAGAAGATGTTTGTGAGTCAGGGTGTGAAATCTTCTGTCCGTGAGTCTTCATCATGTGTGTCACTAACCGGCGCTTTAAGCGTTTCTCTCTGAAGGCACGATGAACTCCAAACCCAAATGACTGAAGATGTCTTCTTCTGTTTCAGCAGACAGGAAGGTTTTCTGTCGAGACATTCAGAAGAATAAACAGAGAGACGTGATGAATGACAGACTCACTGGTAAAGGGTCAGTGATGTCATGAGCGTGGAGTCTCAGAAACTTCACAATCCACTTCACCTCTCAAATCCGACAGATTTACAACTTAATATACAACAATAAACACGTAGACGATATGAGATTTGTTCCTCTGCGAATGATAAAAACTGAAAGTCATTCAGAGAGTTTGTGATGGAGAAAACGCCTCTCTATGACGGCTGAAAATATGAAGGTTTGGTGTTCAGAGGCAAAGCGAACGATTACATTTTGAAAAAACACAAACTTGAATTCTTTGAACAGCAATACGACAAAAATCTATGAAAGAATAAATGTAGATGTCTGTGTTTGTTCTTCACAGATCATCACTAGATGACGCTCACAGGAGACATTGAGACTTCAGCAGAGAATCTGAGCCGTGTTCAGCATGAACAAACCTCCTGACCTTGCCATAGAGGAGACAAAGTCATTACAGATGTCATAACTGATGAGAGAGAGAGAGAGAGAGAGAGAGAGAGGGGGGGGGCGGTGCTGCGGGCGTGATGTCATGAGATAGAGAGGCGACCGGAGTGATGCTGCGAGCACAAACACATCTCGAGCGGAACAAACGTGTCAGAAAGAAGCACAGCGCACAGAAAACACATTTAACAGAAGCGACAGGCCGGCGCTGAAAAACAAACAAACACATCCAGGTGTCCGCTTCACTTTCACATAAAACACACATTTACAATGCAAATGACAAATGGCGTGACTCACTGTTTCATCTGAAATACAATCCACTACACAATGACATGATGATGGACTTCATAAATGGATTTCATTTTTAGGCCTTAAATATTGACAAGTCTTCAAACAGATATTGGAATAATATTCCATGAAAAACAATCATCATAAAATACAGACCAGCAAACCTGGAAAAGGTCAACAGGTGACAGCATACGACGTGTGAGGGGGGGCTAGGGGGGTCGCAATAGTTTTATGAGTGCACCACATGACACCTATAGAGCAGCGGATCATCACATGACAATCATTTTGAGCGACAGGAAAAATCTGAAAATATAGATTTTGGTTGAATTGAGATTTTCATAAAACAGAAAAACATTACCCTCGTCTCAAGATCGCAATCATCTGAGCCGTAATAAAACATCCCAAATGATCTTCATTCTTCTGTGTTTTCTGAGAGGTGCATCTTCAGAACCCTTTTCCTGATACAACTAGATGAGTGTCCATCGGAAGCAAAGCACTTGGTTTTGGTTTTAAAACATGCAGGAATGAGAAAATAAAGTGCAGAACTGATGATGTTAAGAGAGTTATAACAGCTCAAAAAAGAGTTAAAAGAGCTTTCATAAAAGTTCAGAAAGCAAACACAAGCAATTCTAGAGTAATCCTCTCGGCTCCTGACCACATATTGATGTGTTATCAAGCGAATTGATCAATCTCTAAAATAAAGATTTATAAACTTCATCTTCTGCGACAGAAGCTAGTATCAATCACCACCTAGTGCCCTACACACTAAGGCCTCATTCACATTTCATCTCTTTCCTGCGCATATTCATTATTTCATATGTAGACACGCTACAGGCGTATTTTCACTGCTTATTATCCATATATCAGTTGTTTATACCTCCTCATCCTCAACGGCTTTAGTGGCCTGTGGTTGCCTTAGCAACGACAGACGCCCAATGTCCAGGTGCTTTGGAAAAAAGGAGAACGCAGTGCAACTCATGGTTTTAGACACAAAATGTGAATCAGGCATGTGAGGGGCAGAGCTCTAGAAGTGGACATTCTAAAGGGAGACTGGCAACTCTCTGTTAAGAAGACCAGCGTATGATGGTTTGCTCTGATTTGATGCTGGTTGTGCTGGTTTAAGCTGGTCACGTGCTGTCCATAGCTGCCTCAAACCAGCATCAAAACATAGCAAAGCATCATATGCTGGTCATCTCAACAGGGCTGTCACTGATAACATCACACGGGTCCACTGAATAATACACATCAATACCATTTCCTCTTTATCTGAGACGACTCTTTGTGTTTGACATATTGTTTAGAACGCCTGATTCTGTTCTCTTGATTCTGATTGGCCAAAACCAATCCATGTGCTGGACCAAAGACATTTCAGACGCTAGAGAGCAGATGCCTAAGAAAAAAATTCAGGTATTTGCAGGTATGAAAAATCATTAATATGAAGAAAATATTATAATGCATTTCTTATATAAATGATATCACACTTAAAATCAGCTCGTCCAATCACAACTTCACATTGTGAACACAGATCAACTGACTTTAAAGAAATCTACCAGCATTCATACAAACAACATTTAAATACACAAAGAATATTAGAGTTAAAGGACACTGGAGGAAATGATCCGGCTGAATCACACATGATCCAACACAACACACACAAAACAGAAGAGAGGAAATATTCACTACACATCAGTACTACAAACACACACACACACACACAATCTGTGAAATGACTGCACATTGTGTTGTTGTGTAGTATTGTGCACTAAATGACTCATTCAGTGATAAGTGACGATGAATGAATGAAGCAGATCTCTGTAAGTGTGTTTTATTTGTGTGTTGAACAGACAGTGTGCTCAGGATGAGTTACAGCGCACCCCTGACACGTATGTGTGTGAAATAGTGACACGTCCAGTATATATCCCAGAGTTCTTAGGGTCAAGCCCTCATATCGCAGTGATATTAGTCTTTGAACGCCTCTGTCTGTGTTTTATTGTGAGGGGAGGGAGAGATTAGCAAAGCAAATGATGAATTGAAACTCTTAAGTTAATCTGTCTTTATTGCAGACAGAAAGAGCTGACGGAGGCAGAAAGAAGTCGATTAGATGAGTCTCGTCCTCACCAATCAATCCTACAATTACCTCAGGCATCATAAAGCTCTCTCGCTCATCCAACACCTCTCTCTCTCTCTCTCTCTCACACACACTACGAGCTGTAACATTTTTATCAGTCTAAACAGAATCTCCTCGTTCAACAATGATGCTCATAAATGTAAACGGATGTGTTGAGCCCGCTCTGCAGGTGGACGCTCAGATCTGATGTTCAGCCACTGAAGAGTCAAACACACATCAAACAACAACTACACACACACCACACACATTAAAAGTTAATAATTATTGAGCAAGTACAAGACTGTCACCTTACCTCCGTTCACAACTGGTAGGTTTATGTAATATTGATCAAGAAATTGTTCGACAGAAAGTGACGGTTTTGACATCATTTGTTAAGAAAAGTATTAAGAAAACAGAGACAGAATTCAGCTTGTGCGGAGGAAACAGTGTGCAGTTGATCATCTCTTGTGTTTCACATGAAACCTCACAGAAAACCCCAGAACATCAGTCTGTACCCACTCACATCTTCAGATCAACACACTTCAGTGGAAACAGATTCAAACTAATATGTTAGGGATGTTTTTTGTGGCCCTAAGAGCGACACAAACACGTAAGAGGGATAAGCGATGTCTACCAAATTGTCATCGGATGATGGCTACAGTAAAACATCCCGATGGACGATGACATCATCACCCTGCGGCGTTATCAAGTAATGCACGTCTGAGCTTCACAGTTATAAAAATTATATTCTTCTCTGATGATATTTCAAAAAAGAGTACAGCACAGGGCTGCGCAGACGTGCGTCTTCTTTCTACAGGTTGTTTCAGAAGAACACGTTCATTCATGTTTCGGCAGTAAAATATCATGTGAAATAACGCACCTACATCACTGGTGATCATGTGTTGTGAGCAGATTTAAAAACACCCAACATCAAATCAATCCTAGCATCATTTATTCATCACTTGTGAGTGACTCCTTTCTTCAGTGAAACACACAAGAAGATATTTGAGAAATGTCTCAGTGGTTTGTGCTCACACAATGGAAGTCATTGAAGTTTGTTGTTGTTTGATGATCGACATACTCAAAATATCTTCTGCTGTGTTCTGAAGAAGAAAGAAACTCATGAAGGTTTGACATGACATGACAGTGAGTCACGTGTGAAGCTCAAAGCGTGTGCTGTGGTGAGGAGACGTGTGGTTTCTTTAACATTGTACCAGAACATCACAGCAACCAAACAGAACATCTTAGCAACCACAGAGAGATGAAGAAAGACACACTTAGAACAACGGAGAGCCACAGAGAACATGACAGCATCCACAGAGGTGCAGACTAAACTTGCTAACTGTGTGTGTGTGTGTGTGTGTGTGTGTGTGTGCATTATGAAACATGTGATGAGTCATGTAATCAACACAATAATGAAACCATCAGAAGTCATTCCAGAAAAAAACATTGAGAAGATCAGACAGAGAGAGGTATTAATATCTATGTGACGTGTGTGTGTGTGTGTTTCTTTGAGTGAGGGGTAGATAAAGACATGTGATGTGAAGTGTGTGTGTGTGTGTGTGTGTGTGTGTGTGTGTTTCTCTGAGTGAGGGGTAGATAAAGACATGTGATGGTGTGTGTGTGTGTGTGTGTATGTGACGTGTGTGTGTGTGTGTTTCTTTGAGTGAGGGGTAGATAAGACATGTGATGTGACGTGTGTGTGTGTGTGTGTGTGTGTGTGTGTGTGTTTCTCTGAGTGAGGGGTAGATAAAGGACATGGGATGTGTGTGTGTTGTGTGTGTGTGTATGTGACGGTGTGTGTGTGTGTGTTTCTTTGAGTGAGGGGGTAGATAAAGACATGTGATGTGACGTGTGTGTGTGTGTGTGTGTGTGTGTGTGTATGTGACATGTGTGTGTGTGTTTCTTTGAGTGAGGGGTAGATAAAGACATGTGATGTGACGTGTGTGGTGGTGTGTGTGTGTATGTGACGTGTGTGTGTGTGTTTCTCTGAGTGAGGGGTAGATAAGACATGTGGTGGTGATGTGTGTGTTGTGTGTGTGTGTGTGTGTGTGTGTGTGTGTGACGTGTGTGTGTGTGTTTCTCTGTGTGAGGGATAGATAAAGGACATGTGATGTGATGTGTGTGTGTGTGTGTGTGTGTGTATGTGACGTGTGTGTGTGTGTGTTTCTCTGAGTGAGGGGTAGATAAAAGACATGTGGTGTGATGTGTGTGTGTGTGGTGTGTGTGTGTATGTGACGTGTGTGTGTGTGTGTTTTCTCTGAGTGAGGGATAGATAAAGACATGTGATCGTGACGTGTGTGTGTGTGTGTGTGTGTATGTGACGTGTGTGTGTGTGTGTTTCTCTGAGTGAGGGATAGATAAGACATGTGATGTGACGTGTGTGTGTGTGTGTGTGTGACGTGTGTGTGTGTGTTCTCTGAGTGAGGGGTAGATAAAGACATGTGGTGTGATGTGTGTGTGTGTGTGTGTGTATGTGACGTGTGTGTGTGTGTTTCTCTGAGTGAGGGATAGATAAAGACATGTGATGTGATGTGTGTGTGTGTGTGTGTGTGTATGTGACGTGTGTGTGTGTGTGTTCTCTGAGTGAGGGTATAAAGACATGTGGTGTGATGTGTGTGTGTGTGTGTGTGTGTATGTGACGTGTGTGTGTGTTTCTCTGAGTGAGGGATAGATAAAGACATGTGATGTGACGTGTGTGTGTGTGTGGTATGTGACGTGTGTGTGTGTGTTTCTCTGAGTGAGGGTAGATAAAGACATGTGATGTGTGTGTGTGTGTGTGTGTGTTTCTCTGAGTGAGGGATAGATAAAGACATGTGATGTGATGTGTGTGTGTGTGTGTGTATGTGACGTGTGTGTGTGTGTGTTTCTTTGAGTGAGGGGTAGATAAAGACATGTGATGTGACGTGTGTGTGTGTGTGTATGTGACGTGTGTGTGTGTGTGTTTCTCTGAGTGAGGGGTAGATAAAGACATGTGATGTGACGTGTGTGTGTGTGTGTATGTGACGTGTGTGGTGTGTTTCTCTGAGTGAGGGGTAGATAAAGACATGTGGTGTGACGTGTGTGTGTGTGTGTATGTGACGTGTGTGTGTGTGTGTATGTGACGTGTGTGTGTGTGTGTTTTCTTTGAGTGAGGGGTAGATAAAGACATGTGGTGTGACGTGTGTGTGTGTGGTATGTGACGTGTGTGTGTGTGTGTATGTGACGTGTGTGTGTGTGTTTCTTTGAGTGAGGGGTAGATAAAGACATGTGGTGTGACGTGTGTGTGTGTGTGTATGTGACGTGTGTGTGTGTGTTTCTCTGAGTGAGGGGTAGATAAAGACATGTGATGTGACGTGTGTGTGTGTGTGTGTGTGTGTATGTGACGTGTGTGTGTGTGTTTCTCTGAGTGAGGGGTAGATAAAGACATGTGATGTGACGGTGTGTGTGTGTGTGTGTGTATGTGACGTGTGTGTGTGTGTTTCTCTGAGTGAGGGGTAGATAAAGACATGTGATGTGACGTGTGTGTGTGTGTGGTGTATGTGACGTGTGTGTGTGTGTGTGTATGTGACGTGTGTGTGGTGTGTTTCTCTGAGTGAGGGGTAGATAAAGACATGTGGTGTGACGTGTGTGTGTGTGGTGTATGTGACGTGTGTGTGTGTGTGTTTCTCTGAGTGAGGGGTAGATAAAGACATGTGATGTGACGTTGTGTGTGTGTGTATGTGACGTGTGTGTGTGTTTCTCTAAGTGAGGGGTAGATAAAGACATGTGATGTGACGTGTGTGTGTGTGTGTGTGTGTGTGTGTGTGTGTGGTGTGTTTCTCTGAGTGAGGGGTAGATAAAGACATGTGATGTGACGTGTGTGTGTGTGTGTATGTGACGTGTGTGTGTGTGTTTCTCTGAGTGAGGGGTAGATAAAGACATGTGGTGTGACGTGTGTGTGTGTGTGGTGTGTGTGACGTGTGTGTGTGTGTGTTTCTCTGAGTGAGGGGTAGATAAAGACATGTGATGTGACGTGTGTGTGTGTGTGTTTTCCTGAGTGAGGGGTAGATAAAGACATGTGATGTGACGTGTGTGTGTGTGTGTGTGTATGTGACGTGTGTGTGTGTGTTTCTCTGAGTGAGGGGTAGATAAAGACATGTGATGTGACGTGTGTGTGTGTGTGTGTGTGTATGTGACGTGTGTGTGTGTGTTTCTCTGAGTGAGGGGTAGATAAAGACATGTGATGTGACGTGTGTGTGTGTATGTGACTGTGTGTGTGTGTATGTGACGTGTGTGTGTGTGTGTTTCTCTGAGTGAGGGGTAGATAAAGACATGTGGTGTGACGTGTGTGTGTGTGTGTGTATGTGACGTGTGTGTGTGTGTGTTTCTCTGAGTGAGGGGTAGATAAAGACATGTGATGTGACGTGTGTGTGTGTGTGTGTATGTGACGTGTGTGTGTGTGTGTGTGTGTGTGTGTGTGTGTTTCTCTGAGTGAGGGGTAGATAAAGACATGTGATGTGATGTGTGTGTGTGTGTGTATGTGACGTGTGTGTGTGTGTGTTTCTTTGAGTGAGGGGTAGATAAAGACATGTGATGTGATGTGTGTGTGTGTGTGTGTTCTCTGAGTGAGGGATAGATAAAGACATGTGATGTGGTGTGTGTGTGTGTGTGTATGTGACGTGTGTGTGTGTGTTCAGTGAGGTCATGATGGTTAGTGATCACATGTTCACCTGTCACAGGTGTGAGTCTGCTCTTAATGTGTGTCACACTCTACACCAGCACTATAATGTCAGAATAAATGAAACCACATTCCCCTCGCTCAGAGCGCTGTTCTCTCACACACACACACACACACTCACTCAAACACACACACAGACACACAGACACACACATACACACACACAGACACACACACACACACACTCCTGTCACACCAGCTGGGAATGTTCAGAAGTGTGGCTCCCAAAAGCCCAATGCAATTGCCCTGTTATTGTCCACTCACATGTCACTCGAGTGTGTGTGTGTGTATGTGTGTGTGTGTGTGTGTGTGTGTGTGTGCGTGTGTGTGTGTGTGTGCGTGTGCGTGTGTGAAATTACAGATGAACAAGTCAACCAGTTTCAAACACAGTTTACATCTCTCACGTACAACACGAGTGTGAAGGGATGACGATAATAACAGGAATAAAATGATCTCCACAACATCTCTAAATCATTCTGATCAGAGAAACACACACACCTGCAGAAATACATATAGACATCAATCACACAAGAACACACCAGCAGCCACCGGACGGACAGACAGACAGATGGAAAGGCAGACAGACAGACGGACAGACAGACAGAGGGACAGACAGACAGACAGACAGAGGGACAGACAGACAGACAGACGGACAGACAGACAGACAGAGGGAGGGACAGCCAGACGGACAGACAGACAGAGGCACAGACAGACAGAGGGACAGACAGACAGACAGACAGACAGATAGATAGACAGAAAGGCAGACAGACAGACAGACAGACAGACAGACAGACGGAAAGGCAGACAGACAGACAGACAGACAGACAGACAGAAAGGCAGACAGACAGACAGACAGACAGACGGACAGACAGACAGACAGACAGAGGGAGGGACAGCCAGACGGACAGACAGACAGAGGGACAGACAGACAGACAGACAGACAGACAGAAAGGCAGACAGACAGACAGACAGACAGACAGACAGACAGAAAGGCAGACAGACAGAAGGACAGACAGACAGAGGGACAGACAGACAGACAGACAGACAGACAGAAAGGCAGACAGACAGACAGACAGACAGACAGACAGACAGAAAGGCAGACAGAAAGGCAGACAGACAGAAGGACAGACAGACAGAGGGACAGACAGACAGAAGCAGTTAACCATTGGTTAGGGAGAGATGGTCTCACTTCATATATGTGTTTAGAACATTCAGTTTTCTGGTTTGTAGCAGTTAGCTGAAGTTTAAAAACGGTCATGAATGTAACTGTATGACACATGAAGCTAATAATCTGTTATCATACAAGGGCAGATATGATGAAATACCCTCTAAAGTGAGTGTTCAGCAACACATCAGCCATGTGACAGGAAGACACACCCCTGCCAGCTGGACCCCTACCAGGTGTCTTTACCATGTACCATGTGTTTTGTGAAGAGGAACTACAGTTTTCTCTCTTTAAACAGTATTAGCGTAATTCCTCTGACAGAATCATTAGAAGTAAAAGCGTCAAGTTAAGAGAGAGACAGAAGTGTATCAATCTTTCTCAGTTTGAGGCAGAAATTAAGCGATTGGAGGGTCTGGACGTCAATGACAGGACACATTATATTAACACCGGCTCATTGGTGAAATCCTCCTGAGGAGTCTGGGGTGATTTTCTGTCAGACGCCCGTCATCCAGCTGTCACGCCGGCCGTTGTGTGGCGACTATGACAGATTGTTGTATTAAGGGGAAAAATGGTAGTTAAGTCAATGCATGTTAATATGAGAAGAGTGCCATAAGTGAAGACGGAGCGGTTCCCCACCGCCCCTCTCGGGACCGCCGCTTTGATTAGTCATTGTCAGAGAAAAGCCAATGCATTTAAAACTGGAAGAGGCAAATCATTTGTGCCCTGCAGTTCATTTGTACCTCTGGAAAAAAAACATTTTTCAATCCCTTTTTATTTTTTCTTTCCAATCCTGTTTCCCATTAAAGTGCAGCTTGTGTGTGTGAGTGAGTGTGTGTGTGCTGATTGAGTGTTAATGGATGAAATCTCTGTGCAAAAAATATATTTTATCAGAATACACACACTCCCACTCACACACAGACCTCAACAATAGAAACATAATGAAACTATCAGGAACTATTCAACAGAAAGACAATCATTCTGAATTAATGATGGTCTTAAAAAGGTCAAATTCATGTAAATCTCAGTGATGTGTCTGTATATTAGCAGAAGACATCACATTATTCTAATGCTGTTGAGATCTCTCCGGTGTTACAGACATTCTGTGTTATCATTCATGAAGTGTTAGAAAATTGGTTAGTGTAACCGGTGTTCTCGCCCCAAACCAAGACCAGAACTATCCACACAAGCCTGACACTTTACACATCAACAAGAGAGATGAAGTTCACATGGAGGAATTTTCCTTTGGTTTCTTTGGGCAAACACACACATCCATTTCACCATTTCAAACACAACACTTTTTGCTCTAAAATGTCAAATCATGTGAACTTTTTCATTCATTGTTTGGTTTGAGCGGTCTGTGTTGTATGTTTTTGTGTGATGTGTTGTGTTGTACCGTGGCTTTGTCGTACAGCGCGTGATTGTCCAATAGTTTTCCTCGCTCCAGTCTGGCGAATCGTCTCAGATCTCGATCAAAAAGCTGAAAAACACATGAAAACACATAAACATTTCAAGAATAAAGTGATTTTATACATCAGAGAATTCTAATCTTACAGCGGAGGGTCATTTAATGCACATGAAGACATATGTATTTCATCTCAGGTTTGATTTTAATTAGATTATACAGTCAGACCACAGATGTTACACTTCAGAAACAGAAAAGAAATCAATTCAATTATTATTATGAGTTTAATAGAGGTTCTGTTTGTATATTTTCCCCTGACAAAACAAAGAAACTGAAACATTTAGAAACTGACACCGCTGTTGAACAGCAGATGACATCACATCTGCACTAAACAAACTAACATCTCTTTAGAGCGACTCATGACTTCTCACACAATAATCACAAATTATCTAATGACAATTCTCTCATCATTTATTCTCCTCATGTGTGTGTACATCTGTGTGCGAGTCTTTCCTCAGTGGAACACAACAGAAGATATTTTGAGAAATGTCTCCGTGGTTTTTTGTTTACACAATGGAAGTCAATGGATTTCAGTGTTGTTTGAGGATTAACATCCTTGAAAATATCTTATGTTGTGTTCTGAAGAAGAAAGAAACTCATACAGGTTTGACATGACATGATGATGAATAAATGATGACAGCACATTTTATTTTTGAATGATTCTCTTTAAGCTTCTCAACTGAGAACTGTGATATATGTGAAAACACACGAGGACACACTGAATGAATTACACTGAGACATGAAACCAGTTTGATATGATTCATTCGTGAGGATGAGCCTCAGAGACACATCTCAAGTCTTTCTGTGTCATCATCCTCCTCACAGTGACGGCTGAAAAGCATCATAGGACAGTGAACCTGGGAGGAATGTAATTCCAGCTGATAGGTCTGCAGACGAGACTCAGGGGACATCAGCTCTACGGCCGGAGGTCAGAGGTCATCTATAATCAAACTCCCTCTCACACTCTTTCTGCAGTGAAGCAGGGATTTTAGAGAGAGCAACACAACACAAGTGTGCTCATGTTGATCATGTTCTTCAGAAACTGTCTGCATTTTATTCAGTGTTAAAGGGACAGTTCACTCAAAAAATCTGTCATCATTTACTCGCCCTCACATCATTTCATATCTGTATAAGTGAATTTGTTCTGATAAACACAGAGAAAGATATTTGGAAGAATGTGACAGACTTTTATTTTTGGATGAACTGTCCCTTTAAGGAGCGATCCATCATGACTCATGATATTTGATGTGGCTGGAGTTTTTCTTACCGTTGAACCGGTCCATCCCAGCAGAGCATAAGCAAAGCGTTCAATGGGCGGAGCCACAAGATCCACACGTATAGCCCTCCAATCCCTGCGTCCATCCTCATCCCTCTCTCTCTCCTCACACACATCATCTCGCTTTAACTTCACGATCAGAAAACACTTGTGGAAATGATCCATTGACTCAAACCGACGGCTCGGCAGCTTCCCCAGGTCAAAGGTCGACTCCTGGAGGTCTGCGTACAGGAGGACATTCTGAAAACACACAGACAGTTAAAAATGACTTGATACGTTTTTTCAAACGTGAAATCACAGTTGTTTGAGATCATTGACTTACAGGATGTCCCGTTACACAATGTACTGTATTCTGAACTCAATGAATGGAATAAAAAACTGTGAATCATGTCTGAGATCATCACACCTTGAGATTTCCTTTTCTGATCCTCAAGGAGACACTTGTGAGATGAATAAGAGACTTGAACATGTATGATCTACAAACACACACATACACGCACATAAACGCACACACACCTAAACACACATACACACACACACACATACACACAAGCACACACATACAGGAAAATAAACGCACACACACACACACATACACGCACACACAAACACACACATACACGCGCACACACACATACAGGCACATAAACACACACATACACGCGCACACGCATATGCACACAGGCACATGCACACACATACAGGCACATAAACACACACATACACGCACACGCGCACACGCATATGCACACAGGCACATGCACACACATACAGGCACATAAATGCACACATACACGCACACACAAACACACACATACACACGCACACACACATACAGGCACATAAACACACACATACACGCACACACACACACGCATATGCACACAGGCACATGCACACACATACAGGCACATAAACACACACATACACGCACACACACACACGCATATGCACACAGGCACATGCACACACATACAGGCACATAAACACACACATACACGCACACACACACACGCATATGCACACAGGCACATGCACACACATACAGGCACATAAACGCACACATACACGCACACACACGCACACACATACACGCACACACCCACCTGCAATCACACAATTGTCACACTTTTATCTTAGCCTTGCAGCTGTTTTAACACGCAGTAAGAATAAAAGAGAATCACACATACATTATCATCCTCATTATTTCATCAGCACACATCTCAACACTAACAATCTATCACTTTAAACTGACATGTTAATCCATGTATTCTGACTCATAAATCAGATTCATTTACATCAAACCATACACATTTGAGCCAAACTTACATACATAGTGAAAATAACACTCCACACGGAAATCTTTTAACAAACAAAATGTTTACATTTTAAATTTAGTCATTTAGCAGAAGCTTTTATCCAAAGCGACTTACAAAGAGTTTAGGGATCAACAAGCGATATGTCACACAGGATCAATAATACAGTAGGTGTCAATACAAAGCTAGAACACTACCTGCTGAGAGAAAGGATTTGTGTTTATTTTATTTTTTTACACAAGAATGAAAGAATGAAATTAAACTCTCACAGACCTGTCCATTTATCAATGTGAGATTAAAACTAATGATGTGTATACATATATGAATAAACCCTCTGTATCTTACATGATCACACTGTCGCACATCTATACTGGGGAAGGAGGAGTGATTTAAACAGAGCAGTAATCCCATCTAGAGTTTCATGACAGAACTTTCTAGTCAAACAAAGTTTTTCTTCAGCCAAAATGAGAATTCCTTCAATCATTTACTCGCCCTGATGTTGTTTTGACCCATGTGATGGTGACATTCTTCTCTGAATGTGAGAGCAGATCATTTATATACAGTTGTGTTCAAAATTATTCAACCCCCAATGCTGTAAATGGTTTTAGGGAATTTAGTGTACATTTGTAATTGTATTCCATTCCATTCCATTTTCTACCGCTTATCCGAACTACCTCGGGTCACGGGGAGCCTGTGCCTATCTCAGGAGTCATCGGGCATCAAGGCAGGATACACCCTGGATGGAGTGCCAACCCATCGCAGGGCACACACACTCACTCATTCACTCACGCACTCACACCCTACGGACAATTTTTCCAGAGATGCCAATCAACGTACCATGCATGTCTTTGGACCAGGGGAGGAAACTGGAGTACCCGGAGGAAACCCCCGAGGCACGGGGAGAACATGCAAACTCCACACACACAAGTCGGAAGCGGGAATCCAACCCCCAACCCTGGAGGTGTAAAGCGAACGTGCTTACCACTAACCCACCGTGCCCCCCATTTGTAATTATATTCAGAATGAAATTCTACAAGGACTTCTTAAAGAACCATATGCAACTAAAATGACATCAATTAGTTTTGTAATACAGTAGTAAATGACTGTGATACTCAGCTCCTTCTAGACATTTACTGGTGTGGTTACAAACATGGTGAGGTCAAGAGAATGGTCCAGGAAGACCAGAGAACAGGTGATTACTCTTCACAGGAAGGGCAATGGCTATAAGAACATTGCAAAGATGTTAAACATACCAAGAGACACCATAGGAAGCATCATTCGCTAATTCAAGGCAAGGGCACTGTTGAAACGCTACCTGGTTGTTGGGATAGTGTTCTGTGGACTGATGAAACAAAATTAGAACTTTTTGGGCCCATGGATCAACGCTATGTTTGGAGGAGGAAGAACAAGGCCTATGAAGAAAATAACACCTTGCCTACTGTGAAGCATGGCGGGGGGTCAATCATGCTTTGGGGCTGTTTTGCTTCTGCAGGAACTGGGAAGCTTCAGCCTGTGCAAGGTACCATGAATTCTCTTCAGTACCAGGAGATATTGGATGACAATGTGATGCAGTCCGTCACAAACCTGAGGCTTGGAAGACGTTGGACCTTTCAACAGGACAATGATCCCAAGCATACCTCCAAGTCCACTAGAGCATGGTTGCAGATTAAAGGCTGGAACATTTTGAAGTGGCCATCGCAGTCACCAGACTTAAATCCCATTGAGAACCTCTGGTGGGACTTAAAGAAAGCAGTTGCAGTGCGCAAGCCTAAGAATGTGACTGAACTGGAGGCTTTTGCCCATGATGAATGGGCGAAGATACCCGTAGATTGCTGCAAGACACTTGTGTCAAGCTATGCTTCACGTTTAAAAGCTGTTATAACTGTAAAAGGATGTTGTACTAAGTACTAAGATTGAATGTCACTTGGGGGTTGAATAAAACTGATAATGATGTGAGCTCAGAAAAGAAATTTGTGGTTATTTCATTATAAATGTTATGTTATATTTATCTGACCTACACGTGCCTCTTTGATTTAATTGTAAGCAGGATGACTGAATGATCATAATCAATGTCAAACCGACCAAAACAATCAATTTCAGTGGGGGTTGAATAATTTTGAACACAACTGTACAACAGAAGTAAATGAAGATTCAAGTGTCCAGCTTGACATTATAAATGCACTTTTATAGAATGGAAATGAAGAGCTCAGACTTTGTGTTTTGTAGAGAGATATAATGGACGTTTGGTTAACTTTGCCATTGGCACAAAAAGACAATTTCAAGACAAAGATAAAGCTCAACACATTCTACATCATCCAGTAAGTGTGAAAGTCACTGAATGAGATGCTGTGAAGCCTCCGGGGGTGAGATCCTGCATGACAAGGTTACTCCACTTCAAATCGACCTTCTTTGACTTCACTTAATCACACACTGGCCATCGCCCCCTGGAGGCCTGGAGATCTAAAGAAAAACCTCACCGGCCACATCTGAATCCAGCTCTGATAGCTCATAAAGACACAACGTCCAATAACAATGAGAGAGAGAGAGACAGAGAGAGGAGAGAGAGAGAGAGAGAGAGGGATAGAGAGAGAGAGAAAGAGAGAGAGAGAGAGAGTTTAAAGCTGGAGCTGGGTTATTTTTAATTTCTGAAATGACAGAGAGGACGACAGGCAACCCATCATGAGTCCAGTCACCTCCCACACACACACACATACACATCTGCAGGGATGAACACTGTGGCGAGGCACAGATCGGAGATCAGCGTTGCCTGGGAAACGGCCCGCTGATTGCGTACACCTGACGCTTATTAGCTGCCGGGCATAAAAGCCGCGTGCTCCCAGTACTCTGGGTCCTGTATCTGGCCGCACCCACCGTTGTGCCTTATTGACCCCCAGAGCGCGAGAGTGGAGGAACAGCGAGGGAGACAGAGAGAAGGCACCCCAACACGAGCACGGACTGGCGAGTTTTTAAAGGGCAAGCACCCCGATATATTTATGTTGGACGCGTGAAAGTAAGCTGTCTAATAAATTCCCGCTGGGGTCGTTTGAACTGCCATCTTGTGTGTGTGTCGTGTCTCTTACCCCGTCACACTGGTGGAGAAGGTGGGCATATTGACACGAGACAACCACCCCGGAACCTGATAGTAATTTTTTCTTTTGTTTGTGTTTTTTTTCGCTTGTGTCATAGGGTCCCGTTTGCTCTCTCTCCCAGCCATTGTGCTGACTTCCGGGTTTGACAAACATGGAGGAGATTATGCGATGTTTGACGGATCTGAACATCCGCCAACAGACCTTTAATGAATAGATAGCTGTTAGACAAGAGAGACTGGAGTAAGCTTTTACTCATATGGCGGAAACCGCCGCCGGCAGATCACCTCCCACGGATTCTCGCGCCACCGCTCAACGCTGCCTTACCAAGCTAGGAGAAGCAGATGACATCGAAGTTTTTATCCACACGTTCGATGTAACAGCAACTCGGGAAGCATGGGATAGAAGTGACTGGGTCAAAATTCTGGCACCGTTTTTGACCGGGGAAGCTCAGCGGGCCTATTTTTCCTTACCGGCACCATTAAATGAAGATTATGATGCCCCGAAGGAAGAAATCCTCGCCCGTGTTGGAATTTCTCCGACCTCGGTGGCCCAACAGTTCTGGGAATTGAAGTTCCAGGAAACGGTACCCAGTCGCTCCCAAACAGCCAATCTCACATGTTTGGCCCACCTCTGGCTTCTTCAAGGGAATCCATCTGCCTCACAGGTCGCCGAAAAGATAGTAATTGACCGGTTGCTGTGGGCCCTTCCCAGGTGGATGACAGGTGCGGTGAGTATGCGGAATCCTGGAACGTACCGGGAGGTGGTGGAAGCGGTGGAGCTGGCAGAGGCAGCGGCAGCAAGGGATGTGGGAGAGAGAGTAACGGACCCACCCCGGAGGGTGACGACACCATGGCGGCGCCCGGAGGGTACCTCACGGCCAGTAGACAGACCAGCGGCCCCCTCCCATCGAGACGAGCCCATGCCAACAGAACCAGCTACCCCAGGACCTCGAGCGTGGCTGGCAGGATGTGTAGGACACCTGAACCCACCTCTAGGGGCACCGAAAAGAACGGTGTCTCTTGATGGGAAGCAAGTTACAGCAGTGGTCTAGACCTCGGTAGTCCAACGAAAGGGGAAGATGACCATCCCCATCACCTGCGTCCACGGAGATACCCGCAGTGTCCCAGCTCGACGGGTTACTATCTCAGCTGGTCCGGGCTCATGGCCCTTGGAAGTGGGGATTTTGCCGGACCTACCCGTCCCAGTACTCCTTGGGAGAGATTGGCCGGGATTTCAGCAGCTCTTAACCCAAGCGGTACACCCAACGAGGGAGGAGGGCCGCAACCGTCGTCGGAAAGGACCGACCAGGGTATGACCCAGACGGACCATGATGCTGGCCACTGAAAGTGAACGCGAGGGTGAGTCGGGGAACAGGGGGAAAAAAACTTATTTTCCGATCCGTATCAACAGGTTGTCACAGGGGGGTCATTCGGCCGGGAGCAAAGGGCAGACGACCGGTTAAGAAACTGTTGGTCCCAGGTTCGAGTGGTCGACGGAGAAGTTCGCCAGAACCCACCCTACCCGCTCCCCTATTTTGCTGTACAGAATGGTCTGCTCTACTGTGTCGCACAACGGAGGGGGAGGAAAAACACCTACTTGTTGTACCCAAGTCCAAGGTTGATCCCATCCTAGAGTTGGCACATACACACCCGCTAGCTGGACATCTAGGATCGGCCAACACCGCCCAGAGAATCCGGGATCGATTTTATTGGCCAGGCCTGGATGGAGATGTAAAACGGTTTTGTCAGAGTTGTCCAACCTGTCAGGTCACAGCGCCAAACAAACCTCCCCCCAGTCCGCTCGTACCGTTGCCCATCATAGAGTTACCCTTTGACCGGATTGGGATGGATCTGGTAGGCCCGTTGCCGAAATCAGCTCGGGGGCACGAACACATCCTGGTTATCGTGGTCTATGCTACCCGGTATCCCGAAGCCGTACCCCTGAGGAAGGCCACAGCAAAAGCCATCGCCAAGGAACTTTTCCTCTTCTTTAGCCGGGTAGGTATTCCACGAAAGATCCTGACGGACCAGGGAACTACGTTTATGTCCCGGATGATGGCAGACCTCTCCTGAAGGTGAAGCAGCTATGGACATCTGTGTATCACCCCCAGACAGATGGGCTGGTTGAGCGCTTCAACCAAACACTGAAGAGGATGCTTCGCCGGGTGGTGGCAGAGGACAGGCGCGATTGGGATCTCATGCTGCCCTACGTGCTCTTTGGCATTCGTGAGGTGCCCAAGGCCTCCACGGGTTTTACCCCGTTTGAGCTCCTTTTCGGGAGACAGCCCCGTGGTCTGCTGGATGTAGCCAGGGAGGCCTGGGAACAACAGCCAGCACCTCATCATAGTGTCTTAAATCCTCCTGTCAGGCTGTTGACATAATTCACTCACAATGAGAAATAAAATCAGCGTGACACAAATTAAACTCTCTTTAAGTCGGATACAGAAGAGATCTTTGAACACTTTTATGGTTTGAACACAGTTCCTCCACTGACTGTCAGATGATTGATCCACACAAACACACAACATTAAGAGTGGACTGATCTGTATTTGATGTGTGTTCTCCGCCTCCTCCAGAACTTTACAAGCTCACCATCAGTCTGCCAGGAAACAAATCCACGCTCCAGTGAAATCTTTAGAAAGAACTGCTGAATCTGCCAACATTCATCAGACGCGTGCCATCAAACATTCTCAAGATCAACGACAAAAACCAGAAACTGAAACAAATGACATTTCAGCAAAAACTCAGGTCTTTAAATGAATCTATAGCTATTATTTCTAGACAGAAAGTCTCTAAAGCAACTAAAAGCATTAAGAGACATAAACTGACGTCTGATTGGACCACTGAACTCTCGTCTGCTCAGGGGGGAGTCTAGAGGATTCTGGGATTGTTGTCAGTGTGTGTTTATGAACAGGATTGTTCTTTATGTAGTGTTGTTGTTTAGTGATCGTAACATCTCTTTATCTCTAGTGATTTTACTGCTTCTACAGTCATTTCTACACTTTTGAGGGAAGCGTGTAAAGGTGTTTGTCAGGACGTTCACTTCTCAGTTACGTCTCATTTTAATGTCAGTTAAACTCTGAGTGCTGTCTCTCTAGTGCTCATGTCTGATTTTCACAACCAGTTAAAACACAAAAAAAAACCTTTTCTAACATCAAACCTGCATACATGTAATATTCTCATGCATTAGCTATAAATTCCCGCTGTGAGGCGGACATAAGAAGTTTTAACAGAAACCAAGAACAAATCTGATAACCCAAAGCATGAATTCTTTATAACTAAAACAAGTCAACATGGTGAATTTTGACCTACTTGTCTCCTGAACCGGTCTATGATTGCTGGCAGAAGTCCGTCCTCTTGACCCGGCTCAGGTGTTCTGATGAAAATCCACATCATGACCAAAGTCCTTTCCCCTAAACACACAAGAGAAAAACATCACATTTAGAAGGACAACACATAGAAGGCATCATGTGTTTATTCCAGAGATTCATTTGAGTTTGATGTTTAGAACCTGAACCGAGAGTCATATAGAGAGATATTCTGAGAGTTTATTTGTGAACTTCTGAAGAAATTAAAGCATCAAGTGACACATTCAGATCAAGCACCAGCTGCACACACTGAACTCAACAAGACAACACAGAAAACTGATTCATTTACCACACACATGTCACACACATGTCACACACACACACGTCACACACACATCGACACACACACATACTGTACGTCACACACACACACGTCACACACTTCACAACCACTACAAACATCATGGTCATGACTTTACAATCAATACGGCTGGCAATGCTCACACAGAAATGTGAAATCCATCATCCCATAATACAAGAGAGCAACTTACTCATTCTACAGAGATCTTCCCATGAGACAGAACATGACAAATGAGATCTCTTCAATACCTCATGCTACACTTTAGATTAAACTAAGAGCAAATAGAAACTTAGTTCTCATGTGTGTGTCACAGAGACGTCATCAATGTGTCACACTGAGCTCAGATTTGTCTCGTCTAAAATCAAAAGTCGATATTATTGAAGATCTCAATATCAACTCAAACATTCCCATCTCATCCAGATGATTTCACCTCACAATCTACATTCATTTACACCTCCAGACTCTTCATGTGTTCACAGTCTCATTTGATTCTCTTTTCATTTCTCCTGAGAGAAACACATGAGAAACACAAGTCAAATCTCCTGATCTATGAACGACAGCTGTCTGAATGTTGATGACATCACGTGATGTGTGTTCATGTCACTGATCTCTGTGTGAATGAACACATCTCACGCTTCAGCGGAAACATCAAGAGAAACAAACCATCTGATCCTTCCTGAATCTTTCTACACTGCAATAAATGACTTTCTTACTTGTTTTCCAGTAAAAGTGTGAATTTGTGCTTAAACAACCCAAAAACAAGTAAGAAAGTCATTTTTTGAAGAGTACTGACTGTGGCTGTCTGATTTAATTTGATTTCTTTCCCTTTTAGATTGAGGAACAAGTTCTTTTAGTGCTCATGTAGCATCAATAAAAGCAAACGTTGGGTGCTGAGTGCTTAATTGGTGCCGCAAAGGATGATGGGAAAATATGGATTTCATTCTGTAGTCTTTTTATCAGCTAAGTTTCATCAATGTACATTGCATAGAGAAAACCCACATACGGTCTTTATTAGATTTATTCATATACTGCTATATTTCTTAGTTATAATATTGTATGTAAACCTGCTGTGAGACAATGAAGATAGTAGAAAGGGCTATATTACTAAAAGTGATTGACCCGTATCCCATTGAAAGTCTGATTTCTCGAATGAGCTTAATAGTTATTATTAAATGTCAATACGGTGTGTGTGTGTGTGTGTGAAACAACACACTCACTGTATGAAACATATCTGTAAACATTTAACGTATATACTGTGAGGGTTAGTCAACAGAAAACATCACCAGCACTCTCTAAAAAACATTCAAATAGCTAATGGAAAGGGCTTATGGGTGTGTGTGTGTTATTGTGATGGTTTCAAAGAAACGTGGTCCTGGATCAAAATTCCTCTTAAAGATCATTAACATTCATCTTCTCAATACCATTATCTTAATTAACCCCTAAAATTAAAAGGAAATTGTATAAGAATGGCACACAATAGCCCTGCCCTAAACCCAATCCTACAATCTGATTGGTGGATTGTAAGGTTGTGTTCAGCGTGACTTATATGAGATGTTCGACACATGCTGCTCATACAACACAAATGACTGTGGACTGGAGCTGACGCTAGAGACGCTCACAAACACCACCATAAACTGAGTCTATAGAACACATTCAACATGACAGCACAAGAACACGCTTACTACACGCCTGCTGTACAAATCAACATAAAACAGATGAGACGTCTGTGATGAGTCCAGTCTGTGACAGCCATAGTGAGGAGGACCTGGAAACAGCGCAGGGTTGCCAGGGGCAACAGTCAAATATACCATTTAGCACCATTACACAAAAAACACATTGGATTAAAATGTCTGTCTTTCCACACACGCACACACACACACACAGGCTTTTAGAGCATTAAAAATCTAAAGCACGAGTCACGTGAATGATGAGAGAATCTGCCTTTATAGGGCATCTCACAAACATCATGTATAAAGAGTACAAAACTACAACACAACACCAGACATCAATTGACATCATCATAAAAGAGTTGGACACGTCTTAAAGAGCTAAAAGATGTAAGAGCAAATGAAACCCGTCTGACACACACAGATGACAGTAAGTGAAGTGTTTAATATAGTGTTCAAAGATGAAGTATCTCACTTCACAGGATTCTAATATTCACATCATCAGTGATCCAAACATCATCTCTCTTTCCTCAGAGAAGTTTGCTCAGGCAGATGATTCTTATTTTCTATCTAACCTGATGTCATTCACACAATACTTCAATCACGCTGAAATTAAATCACATGAAACAACCTTCCGATCTCTCTTGTGAAGTCAACACAGAAATGACTTAGACTGCAATTCATCGAACATTCAAAAACATGTTTACTGACAGCCTGCTACAAAAAGGGGTTTTGGTATACTGTATACAGCCAGTCTTGGGCAAGTTACCTCCAAAATGAAATGAATTATACATTTTTAGTTACTGTCTTTGAAAGTTAAGACCTTTTTACATTATAAAAGGGTCAGTTCTGGTACTTGATTCTGATTGGTTGAGCGGAGTTATAAGCTGTTATATAATAACACGATATATAACTGACTCCACATAGCCTAAATATCATTTTATTTACTTCATTTAAGCAATAATCCATGTGACCCAGTGGGTTACATTGCATTATATAACAGCTACAGGGTTTTAAAGACTCCGCTTCACGTCATGCCACAACGCCCCAAGCTGTTATAAAATGCACTGTAACCCACTGCTTCACATGACTTATTTCTTTAATATTTACTTCTTTATTATTTCTTTAATTTCTTTGAATTATAATGCGATACCCTACTTTTGCGTTACTTTAATCAAAATAACCACAAAAGCATGACTTCCCTGCTGAAAAAAACCCACCACAGAAATTCTAATGGTTTCCATTTAAACTCCACTGGAAACCATTTGGTTTTATTGAATACTTTGATCATCTCATCACTAGAACCCAACACATACCAGTAGAGACTTTTGTTTCCATTACAACAAATAAAATTCCCATCATAACCATGAAATCCAGAATTTATGTGATAGTTTCTATGGCTTTTCCAGCAGTGTGTGCATTCTAAAATGATGAAATATAGTTAAATTCTCCCATCAAAACAGGAGGTGCTCAATAGGTCTACACTGATTTTAAATATTCAAGCCTATTCATGCTTCTTGGGTTAAAGCACATTTATTTATTTATTTTATGTCAAAAATCATAAAACTTCTCATCATCTAAACCAGATATTGAATTCTACACTTCTATCATTCAGGCCTGATGGGCAGATGTGTGTGTGGACAGGTGTAGTGTGACGCAGGTTATTCAGCTCAACACTTCAGTGCTGTTATAGATATATTTATAATATCTGACGATGATTTATGTTACAGGTGTCTCTCTCTCTCTCTCTCTCTCTTTCTCTCTTTCTCTTTCTCTCTTTCTCTGTCTCTCTGTCTCTGTCTCTCTCTCTCTCTCTCTCTCTCTTTCTCTCTTTCCAATTCTCTTTTTTCCTAAACCTTTTTTTTTTCCTCTGTCGATATTTTGAGGAGTTGTTTGGAGAATTAGTGTTTGTTGGGGTTTATCTTTGTTTGTTTGGTGGAAGTGGTGGCGCTGCCGGCGTGGCTGTCAGCATGGCTGCAGCAGGCGAACACAGTTTGCACAAACTCACGCGCCGACACGCTATCAAAATTTCTCCGCCTAACGGTGTTCGGTTGAAGAATGTGTTCTAGCGGTGGGTGAGGTTGTCGGATACGACAGTGTTAAGTCGGCTTCTAGGATGAATAGTGCCGTTGTGATTTTTTTAGACAGTGTGGACAAAGTAAACCAGTTACTTGAGAGCGGAGAAGTGATTCAAGACACATACACAACAGTTTTGTCTTTAGTAAATCCTGCTAAAAAAATAATTATTTCGAACGTACCCCCGTTCATGAAAAATGAGCTTTTGGAAAAAGAACTAGGGAGACACGGAAAACTGGTGTCGCCAATAAAGATGATTCCTATCAGTTGTAAATTTCCTCATCTTAAACACATTGTGTCTTTTAGGAGACATGTACACATGATTCTCAAAAAGAGCGACGAAGAATTGAACTTGGTGTTTAAGTTTAAAGTTGATGACTTTGACTACACTGTGCATGTAACATCAGAGACAATGAAATGTTTTGGATGTGGGACTATAGGGCATGTGATTCGCTCGTGCCCAGAGAGAACAGGTGAGACGCGGGCTGTTAACGACCGAAAGCGAAGCCGCTTTACCTGGCGAACCGCAGAGAACGGTGCAGGAAGAAAACCGAGATGATAGCGATCAGGAGAATGAGCTGATAGAAAATTCAGCGAGTGAACAAAAAGCACAAGATGTGTCAAATGACGAGTCAAATGTTGGTCAAACCGCGACTAGAGTAGCTGAGTCAGTGTTGTTTAATGAGGAAGATGTTTTGTTGGATGCTGAAATTGCAAAATTGTCAACCAAGAGGAAAAATCCAGAAAATAAATCAAACACTGAACAAGTTACAAAAGTGTCAAAGACGAATCCTATGATCTGTTATTCTCAGTCAGATGATGGGTTGATGAACACGCAGGAGTCTGAAAGTGATTTTAGTGGAGACACACAGATGGATGTGGAGAGCGCTTACTCTTTCACCAAAATTCTGTCCTTTTTACAAAGGACTAAAGGCATGAGATCCATTAAAGTTGATGATTTTTTCCCAGATTTAAAGCTGTTCCTTGATTCAGTAAAACTTGTCATGAAAAACACAGAACAGCCTGACTTAACTTTTACAAACCAAGAAATTTTTTGTCTAAAAAAATGTATGATAAAAGTTAGAGCACAACTAGCTAATGATGGTTAAGTGGCTGTTGTTTTTGGTTTTGTTTTTTAGTGGTAACCTCCCTGTTTTGTTAAAATGCAAATTAACATTTGCTATGTGTGACATAAAGCTGGGCTCTTTAAACATTAATGGTGCCAGAGAGGATGCAAAGAGAGTTTCTCTTATCAGTTTGTTAAAAGTTAAGAAATTAAATGTCATTTTTTTACAAGAAACACATAGCACAATTGAAAATGAAACTGCATGGAAGAAAGATTGGGATGGGGAAGTTGTTCTTAGTCACAAGAGTAGTAATAGTGGTGGAGTTGGTATCCTGTTTTCTAGAGATTTTTTACCTATTACTTGTGTCACTGAAGAAATCATTGATGGTCGCTTGTTAAAAATACAAGCTGTATTTGAAAATGTAAAAATGACTTTTATCAACGTATATGCTCCAACTGTAGGCACAGAAAGGGTGGCATTTTTAAACACTCTAAGTACTGTTATAAGTAACTGTAGTGATGATGGTTACTTGTTCCTAGGTGGTGATTTTAACTGCACTGAGAATGCAACTCTAGATAGAAACCACCAAGAACCACATGGAGCCAGTAAGAATTGTCTTGTTAAATTAATTCAGACGAATGATTTATGTGATGTTTGGAGGTGTTTCATAATACTCAGCGTCAATACACTTGGACGCATGTTAAAGATAATTTTTTGTCCTTGGCTAGGCTTGATAGATTTTTACTGCTTTAATCATCAGAGTAATGTACTTAAAGGTTGTTCTATACACCCAGTTGGTATTTCGGACCATTGTCTTGTGCGAGTTGATATCTTTGTCAAAGATGTGAAATGTAAAAGTGCCTATTGGCATTTTAATGTATCCTTGCTTTCTGATAATGCTTTTAAAGATGCTTTTAGGTATTTTTGGAGTGGTTACACAAAGGAAAAGTCTGAATATACTTCTTTACAACAGTGGTGGGACATAGGGAAGGTCAATATAAAACATCTGTGCCTACAGTATACTCTCAATGTCACAAGGGACATGGCTAGATCTATGAAAGCTTTGGAGAGTGAAATAGTGAAGCTGCAAGATTTGGCAGACTCAACAAGAGAAGGAGAACATTTTAAAGTTCTCAAAAGGAAAAAATCAGCTCTATCTCACCTGTTGGGTTTTTCTGCCCAAGGTGCTCTGGTTCGCTCACGTTACCAAAACATTGCAAAAATGGATGCCCCCTCTCACTTTTTTTTCGGCCTTGAACGGAAAAATGGACAAAGGAGACTTATGCACTCTCTGCGGTCCAGCACCGGACAACTGCTGCAAGAATCTGTGGACATTCGTAAATCTGCAGTGGCTTTTTATGAGAAACTTTTTGAGAATAAGTTCCATGAGAGACCAGAGGTGGCGCAGTCCTTCTACGAGGGCTTACCTCAGGTTCCCGAAGAAGCTAATGCAGAGCTGGATGCACCAATCTCTGCTGATGAACTGCTCTCTGCGTTGCAGACTCTCGAAAGCGGTAAAGCTCCAGGCATTGATGGCCTCCCTGTGGACTTTTATAAAGCTTTCTGGCCTGTGATTGGAAAAGACTTGTTGCTTGTTCTCAGGGACAGTCTAAGTAAAGGACAATTACCATTGAGCTGCAGGAGAGCTGTCCTCACTCTTCTCCCCAAAAAAGGGGATTTACAAGAGATTATGAACTGGCGGCCGGTGGCTCTGCTCTGTACTGATTATAAACTTTTATCAAAGGGTTTGGCAATGAGACTGAAAAAAGTTATGGAGGATATTATTCATGTTGACCAGACATATTGTATACCCAATAGGTTGATATCTGATAATATTATTTTAATTCGTGATGTTTTGGACCTCTCTAATTCATTGGGTTGTAAAATTTGCCTGATTTCAATTGACCAAGAAAAGGCCTTTGACAGAGTTGAACATCAGTATTTGTGGCACACGTTAGATGCTTTTGGGTTCAGCTCTGGCCTTATAAACATGATCCGAGTCTTGTATAGTGACATTGAGAGTACTTTAAAGATCAACGGTGGTTTGAGTGCTCCTTTTAAAGTTCATAGGGGGGTAAGACAAGGATGTTCATTATCTGGCATGCTGTACTCCTTGGCCATAGAGCCTTTTCTGCACAAATTAAGAAAATCTCTTATTGGTGTAAACCTTCCTGGATGTGAAACAGTTTTTAAGTTATCTGCATATGCAGATGATGTTGTTGTCATTGTAAAAAAACAAGAAGATATCGACATCCTTGTAGAAAACATTAATGCTTTTGGTGTATTGTCCTCTGCTAAAATCAACTGGGGGAAAAGTGAAGCTGTAACAATCAGTGATGAGTTATGTAGAAAACTTGTTTTACCTGCCGGCTTAATTTGGAACAAAGGTGGTTTTAAATACCTTGGTGTTTATCTTGGAAATGATACTTTTGTGTGCAAAAATTGGGACAATGTTTTAGAAAAAGTTGAAGGACGTCTAAAAAAATGGAAATGGATTTTGCCACACATGTCTTTTAGGGGTCGTACACTGGTGATTAACAACCTAGTGTCATCTATGCTGTGGCACCGATTATTATGTGTAGACCCCCCAGCACAACTGCTGGCCAAGATACAGGCAGTGTTGGTGCCTGTTTCTTTTCTTGGACCGCCTGCACTGGGTCCCACAGAGCATACTGTTTTTGCCAAAGGAGGAAGGAGGACAGGGACTCATTCATCTCGCCAGCAGGGGGCCGCCTTCCGACTCCAGTTTATCCAGAGGCTCCTTGTTGGGCCCGCAGACCTTGTCTGGAGACCCTTAGCCAGTACCATTTTGATCCGAGGCGGGAATTTGGGTCTTGCTGAGCCTTTATTCTTAATGGACCTGAGTGCTAAAAGACTGAGCAACCTCCCAAAGTTTTACCATGGACTGTTCACTGTGTGGGGGATGTTCCATAAAAAGAGAGTGGCAAGTTGTGAGTCTCTGTCATGGCTGTTGAAAGAACCAGTGGTACATGGCACTCGTTTCAACGTAGAACACATAACAGGACCTTTCGTGATGCAGTTGTTCTTTGCGGCTGGGATTGTAACAGTAAGACATGTGGTGGATCTGTGTGGACCTGATCTGATCAAATCTGCAAGTCTAGCCTCTCATGTGGGAGTTAGATCGACCAGGCTCATAAATCAATTGCTCAACACTTGGAAGTGTGAACTTACAAAGACTGAATTAACATTGTTGAAAGAATACTGTAATGGACACTGTCAACATGTTGTTGATGACTCTTTTCCGGTATTGAATTTAATTCCTGATTTTAAAGATTGTACTGGTCAACTGTTAGAGTCCAGAGATACTCACACAAATGAGTTTGATGACATGGGAGGAAAAACTATGTATAAAATGTTTGTAAAAATTGTAAATAAAAGCAAATTAAGTGGTCGGGCTGACACCCCTTGGAGAGCTCATCTAGGGCTTGACAACGAGGTCAGACCTGTATGGAGAGCGATATACAAACCACCGTTGACCAAAAGAGTAGGGGACCTACAGTGGAGAATCCTACATGGTAGTGTGGCTGTCAATGCTTTTATTTCTGTTATTAATCCTAATTTAAGTGAAGATTGCCCTTTTTGTTTGCAGAGGGAAACAGTTTATCACTGTTTTTTGGATTGTAGCAGAATGTGCTCTTTTTCACTTGTTACAACAAATGTTCATAATGTTTGGAGAGAATTTTTCTAAGCATTTGTTTATTCTTGGTTTTAGTTACAGTCAGAAATGGAGAGAGAAATGTCAATTGTTTAATTTTGTATTGGGTCAAGCGAAAATGGCTATCTACCTCAGCAGAAGAAACAAGATCAAAGAGTCGTTAGAATTCGATATAAACACTGTTTTTGTTAGAATGGTGAAAGCTAGATTGAAGATTGACTTTGATTTTTACAATACCACAAATAATGTAGAAGAGTTCATTAACATTTGGTGTTTTAAAAATGTTTTATGTTCTGTTGTGGAGAATGTTCTGTGTTTTGGGGATGTTTTGAGTTAAAACATGCTCATTTATTTAATTATTTTCCTGGTTTGGAAAAAGAGTTTTTTTGTATTGTAGAAAACTCTGAATTGGAATAATAAAGAATAAAGAAGTTTGAAATCTCTCTCTCTCTCTCTCTCTCTCTCTCTCTCTGTCTCTCACTCTCTCTCTCACTCTCTCTCTTTCTCTGGCTCTCACTCTTTCTCTCTCTCTCTCTCTCTCTCTCTCTCACTCTTTCTCTCTCTCTCTCTCTCTCTCTCTCTCTCTCTCTCTCTCTCTCTCTCTCTCTCTCACTCTCCTCTCTCTCTCTCTCTCTCTGTCTCTCTCTCTCTCTCTCTCTCTCTGTCTCTCACTCTCTCTCTCACTCTCTCTCTTTCTCTGGCTCTCACTCTTTCTCTCTCTCCTCTCTCTCTCTCTCTCTCTCTCTCTCTCTCTCTCTCTCTCACTCTTTCTCTCTCTCTCTCTCTCTCTCTCTCTCTGTCGGAGTGCATGCTGGGAGTGAGTGAAGCGTTGCGAGCTGAGTGTGAGCGCGATTCGTGCTTGTTTTTCTTTTTCCTCTTTCTTTCTTTTCTTTCTTTTTTGTTTTGGTAGGTTTAGGTTTTTTATTTTGGTTTGTAGGGGGTGGGTGTTTTTGGGTGTGTGAGGAACATGGCGGTTCCAGGTGCACAGGGTTTGAGTTCACTTACACGTCGTCATGGAGTAAAAGTGGCGTCTACAGTGAGTGTTGAGAGTTGTTGTTTGGCTGTGGGGGAAGTTGTGGGACATGAGAATATAATGTCTGCCTCTAGGATGAACAGCGCTATTGTCATCTTTTTTAATACAATAGAAAAAGCAAACGAAATAGTTCAGACGGGAATTAGTATCGACGGTGTTCTCACGCCCGTTTTGCCAATTTCGTTACCGTCTAAAAGAGTCACACTCTCGAATGTCCCGCCGTTTATTAGTGATGTTGTTTTAACACAAGCACTATCTCGCTATGGAAAATTGGTCTCCTCGATTAAAAAAATTCCAATTGGCCGCGTTTCTCCTTTACTGAAACATGTTGTGTCTTTTAGACGTTCCGTTTACATGGTTGTAAACAACGACGCTGATCTAGACCTTAAGCTGAATTTCCGAGTGGATGATTTTGATTATGTGGTTTTCATCACCACGGATAAGATCAAATGCTTCGGCTGTGGTAAAGTCGGCCACTTGATCCGAGCTTGTCCCAGCAAACAAGTGGAAGACAACATTCGTTCAGCTGACGCGGAAGGTGCAGCTAACTTTACTGATCAGCCGGCCGGTGAGACCGGTAAAGCCGGTGAGGCCGAGGCTGGTAATGCCGGTGAGGCCGGTAAAGCCGGTGAGGCCGAGGTCGGTAATGCCGCCGAGGCCGGTAAAGCCGGTGAGGCCGAGGCGGAATCAGCGGTGGCGGAATCGGCGGTGACGCGCGCGAGCAATCCTGATGGAGCTCAAAGCGCTGGGACGTCGAAGGATACTTTGGTTTCAGTGGAGGAGGAAATCGAAAGTGAAACAAAAGTTGAAACCGAGGAAGACAAAGGTGAGTCAAGCGATACAAGAGTTTTGGAAGTTGTTATGGGGGATGTTCGGGAGGTTGACGGTAGGCCTAATGAAAGTGTTTCAGAACAAACGGTGTTTAAAGTGCCATTAAAAAGGAAGAAGATAGATAAAGCTCACGAGTATAGACAACAAAAGAAAATAGACCTTGAAGATGTTACTGGTCAGATTGATTCAGAGAGTGACAGTGAGTCTGACTCGAGTGTTACTTTGTCACAAAGATAGTTTTCCAGCCGCAACTACGATGTAGATGATATTAAACTGTTCCTTCAGTCAACTAAGAATAAGAGGGGGGTTTTAGTCAATGAGTACTTCCCAGATGTAGGACAGTTTGTGGAAAAAGCAAAGAATTTTATGACTGAAAGCTTTTTTTCAAACAAGGAGGTGTATCGTTTAAAGAAAATAGTGCGGAAACTCAACGTGAATTTAAATGATGGCAGTGAGAAAGTTTAAATCCATGATTATGAATCATAGTTTGATTTTATTTTTGTTTTTAAGCATGATTGAAGTGTGTATTGCATCATTGAATGTGAATGGTGCTAGAAATGGCAAAAAAAGAGCTGAATTGTTTGAAGTTATTAAACAGAAAAAAATAGATGTTACTTTTATTCAAGAGACACACAGTGATGTTAGAAATGCTGCTGATTGGATGCAGGAGTGGGATGGCATTTCTGTCCTTAGTCATAATACCACACTTAGTGGTGGAGTGGGTATATTGTTCACTAAGAGTTTTAGTCCTGTCTCTTATCAAGTTGATGAGATTGTGAAAGGAAGATTGTTAAAAATAAGAGCTATTTTTGAAAAATATGCCTTTGTTTTTGTTTGTGTTTATGCTCCAACGTCAGCAATGGAAAGATTGGTGTTTTTAGATGCACTCAGTTCAACTTTGCAAGGATGCAGTACTGAAGATTATTTATTTTTAGGAGGAGATTTTAATTGTACTGAAGAAAATATTGACAGAAATCACATTGAGCCTCATATGCCTTCACGTGAACGTCTTACTAAGATGGTAAAAATAAATGATCTTTGTGATATTTGGAGGCATTTTCATGACGGTCAGAGACAGTATACATGGGCTCATACTCGTGACAATGTTATATCTCTTGCCAGGTTAGATCGTTTTTATGGTTTCAAACATCAGTTGGGTATTTTTAAAAGTTGTGTCATTTCACCGGTCAGTTTTTCTGATCATCATATGGTGTTGGGGTTTTTCTTCTTAAATCAAATTAAACCACACAGTGCATACTGGCACTTCAATACTAATTTATTGTGTAGTAAGGATTTTAAGGATGTATTTAAAGTATTTTGGGAAGAGTTTAAAAAGACTCAAGATTCATTTAAAGACCTACAGCAATGGTGGGATTTTGGAAAGGTCCAAATAAAACAGTTTTGCCAACAGTACACTCGAAATGTCACCAAAGAATTAAATAGTTCTATGAAAGCCTTGGAGGCAGAAATAATTAAATTACAGAGTTTAGCTGATTCAAAAAGTAATCAAAGTTATACAGAGATGATCTCAAACAAGAAAACCCAGCTAGCTGACCTTCTGGGGGTGAAAACACAAGGAGCTCTGGTTCGTTCTCGGTTTTTAAGTATTGACCAGATGGATGTACCATCGAAATATTTTTTTAGCCTTGAAAAGAAAAATGGGCAAAAACGTTTTTTGCACGCTTTACGCTCTGAGGCAGGAGTGATTTTATCTAGTCATGCAGAAATACGAACAAGAGCTTGTGGGTTTTATGAAAATTTGTACAAGAATGAGTTGGGAACAGGATGGGATACTGAAAGCGTTTTTTTTAAAGGATTGACCCAAGTGTCAGATGGTGCCAATGCAGAGCTCTCAGGAGCTTTAAGCCTGGGGAGTTGCATAATGCCCTTCAAGGCATGCATTCTGGGAAAGTGCCAGGTATTGACGGTCTTCCTGTTGAATTTTACAATTTCTTTTGGACAGAGGTAGGGGAGGACCTTTTGCGGGTGCTTAATGATAGTTTGGGCTCAGGTAAGTTGCCTTTGAGTAGCCGTAGAGCGGTCATCACTCTCCTCCCCAAAAAAGGAGATCTTTTAGAAATTAAGAATTGGCGTCCTGTCTCGCTCCTTTGCTCTGATTATAAAATACTCTCAAAGGCTTTAGCTAATAGGTTAGCTAAAATTATTGATCAGGTGGTACATCCAGACCAGACTTATTGTGTCCCTGGTAGGTCCATTTTTGACAATATCACCCTTATTAGGGATATTTTTCATGTCTCCAAGTTGCTCAACATTAATATTGGAATTATTTCTTTAGATCAAGAAAAAGCGTTTGATAGGGTC
This sequence comes from Triplophysa dalaica, assembly GCF_015846415.1. Classification (NCBI taxonomy): domain Eukaryota; kingdom Metazoa; phylum Chordata; class Actinopteri; order Cypriniformes; family Nemacheilidae; genus Triplophysa; species Triplophysa dalaica. Next base: position 132,852 of record NW_026622652.1, read on the forward strand.
GAACACCTTTATTTGTGGAGAACTTTAAAAGCTTTTGGTTTCTGCCAGGATTTCATTGATAAAGTGAAAGTGCTCTATGGTGACGTTGAGAGTGTGCTTAAGATAAACGGTGGCTTATGCACTCCTTTTAAGTTCTGTAGGGGTATTAGACAGGGCTGTTCGTTGTCTGGAATGTTATATGCACTTGCCATAGAACCTATGTTGCAACAATTAAGAGAACATATTTGTGGTTTGAATATACCCATTTGTAGAAACAGCATTTCTTTGTCTGCTTATGCTGATGATGTGGTAGTTTTGATTAATGGACAAAATGATGTACAGGTTTTAATGAATGTTTTAGAAGATTTTAGAGTTTTGTCATCAGCAAAAGTTAACTGGAACAAGAGTGAAGCACTTTTAATTGGATATTGGCCAAAAGTGAAACCAAGCCTTCCTGATGGTTTAACCTGGGGAACAGGAGGTTTTAAGTATTTAGGAGTATATTTGGGAGAGGAAATGTCCATTCAGAAAAATTGGGAAGGGGTTGTTGATAAGGTGAAAGGCAGGCTTGACAAATGGAAATGGTTAATACCAAAGTTGTCATATAAAGGGAGGACATTAATTGTGAATAATTTAGTAGCTTCCTGCCTTTGGCATAGGTTAGCATGTTTGGATCCTCCTGCACAATTTCTAACAAAAATTCAAGGGATTTTGGTTGATTTTTTTTGGGGATAAATTACACTGGGTCCCTCAGAGTGTGTTGCATTTATCTAAAGAGGAGGGTGGCCATGGTTTGATACATTTGAAAAGTAGAATAGCAGCTTTTCGTCTGCAATTTTTACAAAAAATTCTGTATAAATCATCAGTGAATGGGTGGCGAGCTGTTACATGCGCCATTTTACACAGAACTGAAGGTCTGGGGTTGGACAAATCTTTGTTTTTAATGGACCCCTGTAAAGTGAATGTGAATGGACTGCCAGTGTTTTATCGAAATATTTTTAAAGTTTGGAGTCTTTTTGAATCACAGAGAAAGGAGACCACACCTTCTCTTCATTGGCTTCTGGAGGAGCCGCTAATAAACGGAGCTCGTTTCGATTTATCAAATGAGAGTTGCTCCTTTCATGGACTTAAGGTGCTTTTGCAGAAATCACAGATCTTCACGTTTGGACGTTTAATTCATGTAGCTGGACTGGATTTTGAAAGAACAGAAGAAGTGGCTTTT